>NW_026460266.1:0-64198 GCF_021730395.1 Mercenaria mercenaria | reverse complement strand
GCAATACACCGTTGCTGTTCGAGAACCACTTTCGTAAATGATTTTTACCTAAAACAAACGCCAAATACTTATCCTTTAACGCCGAAGTCTGAATTCTTTATTCTTCTACTGCATTTCTGTATGTAGAACTTCTTTTTTTACATCAACCTTACGAGTTTTGTTCTTATTACTCCGGTCCTTTAGCTGCGGTGTTTCTGTATGTATGTATTTACCGGTACTAGAGGGCATAGATGTTTCACATTTCATCGTCTCTCGCAAAAAAGCCCAGTCAAACGAAATCTTCTTTTATTTTACTTGGTTTGCAAATGATCTTCTTTTAGATTTTATTAATACTTTACTAATAAACTATAGTAAACTAAAACGTGTCATCATGACAATGTACGTCGTCCTTCTAATTATAAGAAATAATACTTTTGTTAATCAGTAAAGAAAACTGACTTTTGACAGAATTCTCTCACAATTCCAAAAGCTTGACTTTTTCTTTAGCGTGCCTGGACAAAAAAAACAAACAAACAAACAAACAAAAAAAAAAAACACCAAAAAACAACATTTATACATGTCATTCATATCCGAATGTTAGTAATTTTAGTTTGAGACCCAAGTTTCGAATTCATTTTCCCTAGTTTCTTGTTACCTCTTGACCATTGCATCCGCTCTCGCTGTTGTGATATTTTAAGTCGAGGAAGGTACTACTGTCAAGGTAAAGCTGGTGGAACAACAGTAGTTCTAACAAGGTAAAATTCCATGATGGGCATATTAATTGTTCATGCAAGAAAAAGCTGGAAGCTAGAAGGTGACTTAAGGCGTAAAACATTAAAACTTAAGTCATTAAAGTGAAATGACAGTCACAAACGCTTTGCTTTATATTTTCAGATTTGTGCCATTGCTTAGCAGATCCATGCAGGGGAACGAAATCGCCTGTTCTGTATGTGTCACGAATCACATTACCGTAAAACAAACGATAAAACACACGTATGTGTTACAGCCTGCAGTGACAGTGTTAAACATTTGATGATACATGTTGACGAAATAATCGGAACACATGTTCACAAGAAAAGACAAACTTGAACGGCAGAAACGACTACATCAATTCAAGTCAACGTGTTGCAGGTGTTCTATGCAGGTATTACCTAAGCGTACCCAGTTTCCCGTCCCTAGATTTGCCGCCTAATGCCACTCTTTGCCACTTATTTCCATGGTAAAAGGGTGGCAACTGGTGGAAATAGCTGGCATTAGCTGGCGTTTGGTGTAATTCAACTCTTTTTTCCAATAAGTGGTAAATTTGCCACCAAAAGCCACTTTATTTTGGTGGCATTTAGGTGGCATTAGGTGTAAATTTGAACATAGTTTTTCTTTATGGTGGCAGAAAGGTGGAAATTGGTGGAAAGTAGAACATAGTTTTTTTTCATGGTGTAAACTGAGCAGCGTTTAGTGGAAAATAGGGACTTAGAAAATTTTCTTGGTGGCGAATAGGTGGAAAAAAAACTTAGAAATTTTTGTGATGTTTGATTTAGAAGCAAACTGTTCAATTCAATTCAATTCAATTTATTACTCTCATTTTATGATACACATGATAATATGAGGCTATGTTGGATTACCCTTGACAAAAATCTTCACATGGACTCTGGTTGGAATCAAAGTGTAATGGACACTAAAATTAATGTCAAACTTCAGGCCTAACTGACAAAGACCCTGACTTTGCTAAAACTCACCATTGACAACAGCTTGTAGAACACAAAAATGCCCCCCCCCCCCTTGGTGCATTCAGTAACTGTACAAGAATCAAAAATCATTTGGTCACTGTGCACTGGATGTCTGATGTACTGACCTCAAATCAATAATTATGGGTCATTTACCAGTCATAAGTGACTTCTGTATCAAATGTGATCTTAGACCAAAGCATTCTCTAGTTATTGGGCAAAAAAAGTTCTAGTGTTCTGGGTCAGTGTGACCTAGACCTTTGATCAACTGACCTTAAAATCAATAGGGGTCGTCTGCTGGTCATCATCAAGGTCCCTATTTAGTTTCATGATCATAGGTCTAAAAGTTCTCAAATTAACATCTGGAAACAGCTTAACTGTTTCAGCTCACTGTGACCTTGAGCTTTGACCTACTGAACTCATAATCTATAGGGGTTATCTGCTAGTTATGATCAACCTTCCCATTCACTTTCATGATCCTAGGTCCAAGAGCACTAGAGTTATCATATGGAAACTGTTTAACTGTTCCAGGTCACTGTGATCTTGACCTTTGACCTACTGGCCTCCAAGTCAATAGGGGTCACTGCTGGTCATGACCAACCTCCATATAAAGTTTCATGATCTTAGGCCCAAGTGTTCTTGAGTTACCATCCGGAAACCGATTGTTCTACATACCAAACGACCAACAGACTGACAGACGGACTGACCGACATCAGCAAAACAGTATCATGTACCCAGGCTCCTTCAAAGGGTTTTGTTAAAATGAGAATAAGTCTACGCTGACTCCAGCTGGACAAAAATAATATTCAGAGTGGTGTATTCTGAAAATTTGAATTTTGGTTATTTTGTGAGACAGAATATTTATTAATTATTATATCTTTGTATTATATTCAATGTAAATATTAATAAGTCACTTTTTCAATCAACAATTCTGAAATACAGAAAATGGTGTAAAATAGGTGGCAACTAGTGGAAATTGGCTGTACTGGCTGAATCTGAAAAGATCATTTTTGAATGTGTCTGCAGTGTATTATTTCTGCATGAGTGAAAGTTGGTTAAGATAAGATTAATGATAGATCAAGTTACAAGCTCCCACACTAATGTATAGAAACAACCCCAGGTGGAATTTGGGTCAGTTAAGATTTATGTATGCAGGCAAACATCAGGTCAGATGCAAAGAAATAGTTCTTGCCTTTTCTCTTCATTGATTGAAAAAAAAGAAGTGTATATAAAAAGGATGTTTTTACAATAGTTTTCAACTTAAGTATTTGACACCTTCTTTAGCTGACCAAGAAAAGTGTATGTGTGGAATCAATTTATCTGTGTAGTAATACCAAATTTTGAAATCTGGCATTTGATGAGTCAGTCAGGGAGAAAATGGAAACACATTGTGAGAGGTAACAATATTATACTGTTTATTTATTTTTTAATTATTACTGTCTTTAACATTGTCTTATTTACTTACTCTTAACAAATACTTGAATTTGAAACAACATTTACAAAACTGCTTGAACTTAAAATCAACCAATCTCCTTTTAGGAAGTTTGGCAGATGGATTATTAATCCAAGATATATTTTCTGGAATATAGCTCAATTATGTTTATAACACTGCTGGTAAAATTGTATCATTGTAATTATTTACATTGTTGATTAGCACTTAGGATACAATATGCACTTTAAACTTTTCATACCAGGAACCTTCTGTGAAAAAATGCAACTTTGTGACAGGATCTGCCTGCCTGGCTGCATATATATATACCTGAGCAGCATACAGCTTATTACTGCATAAAAGAAACATATCAAGATAATTCTGAATCAGGTAAATATTTTATGTTTTTACAAAAGCTAATGTTTAAATAACCCTTAATTTTTAAAGAAATACACCAATTAATAGAATTTCCTGGCATATTATATGATAAATATTAACTATAAATGTGATGAAAAACCCAAGTGCCATTATTATCTTTTGCCAAAGGTAGAGGGATATTATTTTTGGCGTTGTCCTTTCTGTTTCATCTGTCCATCAGATTAATTGAAAATGCTTGTAATTGGAAAAATATTATAGCAGCTTTGTCTATAGAATCACTAAACATCATGTAATTATTATAAGCTTATTAGCACTGCTCAATTATTTACCTTGATTTGGTAAAAAAATAGGGATTTTTCCTGTATTAATTGAATAGAAATTTTTCTACAATGTAGATTTTGATGAAACTTCTCACAGTTTTAATAAAGATGTGGCATATCATTTGACATAGATTAAGTTTGCAGAGTTTGTTGTTATGTCAGTAAGTTAGTTCAGTCTTTTGATTTCATATCTCCTAGAGGAAATTTACAATTTTCTGCAAAATTATTCAGAATGTTAGAAAAATATATTTATTAATAGATATATGGTTTGCTGTTACAGATTGTGTGCTGGAAAAATGGCCTTACATCCAAAGGAGTGAAATTTGGAGAGTCATTCGCCATCTACTTAAGCCATCCTGGAATATGAAAAAATAAGACTGCATTGACAGCATCCTGATCCTGGTGTTCAGATCTTTTGTGATTTCTTGTGAAGGGTCTTTGATTTTTGCACAAAAATAAAAAAATATATTAATATAATTTGATTTTTGCTTACTACTGAGTTTTTTCAGATTCAGCAGGTGCGGCCGATTTCCACTAGTTGCCACGTATTTTCCTACTATTGCCAGCTATTTGGTGGCCTTTAGTGGAAAATAGGACTGCCACCACAGTGGCGTTTTGGTGAAATTTTGTCCACTTACTGCCACCTATTGGGGATTGGTGGAAATAAGTGGCGTTAAGTGGAAAATAGATTTTACACCATAATGGTGGCATTTTAGTGGTATTTTGTCTAAATACTCCACTTACTGCCACCATGAAGGTGGCTATTGGTGTAATTAAGTGGCAAACAAATTTTCCACTATAATGGTGGCATAATGGTGTAAAACTGTCTAAATACTCCACTTACTGCCACCTAAAGGTGTACACAAGTGGAAAAAGGTGGAATTTAGTGGAAAACAGGTTTGCCACTGTCCTGTTCATTTTTTCACCATTTTGGTGGCATTTTAGGCGGCATTTTGGTGGAAAATTGTCTAAATACTCCACCATTGAAAAGGGTGGCATTATAGTGGCAAATCTAGGGACGGGTTGTGGCCGCAATTTCATGGAAAATAGGTGTCCGGATCATTGCAGATGTGTGCATTCATATGCAGAATCACTTGGATACAAGAATGGTATGCGATAGGCAGTTCTTGCATAAAGGACCTCTTACTCTGTAAGAAAATAAACCGCTGACGGAGAAAAGTGAACTTTAAGAAAAAGTGGATTACTATATAATATTATAGTTTACACGTTTTTCTGTAGACTGCATAAAGGCGATAGGAAATCCCTTGATTACTAGTATACAGTTTGTTATCCGTTCATTACTTTTATTTCCTGACATTTGAGTAGAATTGTTAGTCTAGTTCACTTCTCTTATGAAATAATTGCACCTACCAAGAAAACATATTTTGTGGTTTTGTGCCATATAAATAATTATAATTTTACAATATAAATCTTTAGAAAAATGTAATATCTTTGTAATTTGATATAATTTGGACAATGAATTTATGTGCATCAGCCCAGATCTTACGTCATTTTTTATTTAATAAGCCTAAAGATGATTCCACGTTTAGCCTCACCCAAGGTCAGGATCAGTATGATATTTTCAGTATTATTTCATACATGAATCTTTAAATGGCCGACTAATATTCCATGCAAGTATCCATTCTTGTATATCATTCAGTACGCCGAAAACTTTCACTTTCTATGCTCAAGATTAATTATAAGTAGTCAAATTTGTGAAAGTCTTTTTCTTATTAAGCATTTAATTTTTGGATTCAATATTATGATGTTTTTCTCAAGTATATGATAAAAGAATATCAAATTCATGTACACGGCAGTTGTTTAAGTGTTTTGATAATAAACAGTTTGATATAAGGTTATTGGAATTAACCAGGGCCCAGTTGTTCGAAACTTTAATCGGCTGTTAAACTAACCGCCTGTTAAATTTTGATTTAAAATATTAGGCATGATGGGAACTACTAGAATGATGTCTTAATTTTAGTGTAAAGACATTTTAGTGTTGATCATTCTTAAATTATAATATGTTTTAATAAGTCTTCTAAAATGTCGAAATATAACTCTAAAAGTTAATCGACTGTTAGCTTAATCGCCTGTTAAAGTTTCAAACAACTGGGCCCAGGCCGTACTAGTACGTAGGACAACTGAATTCAAAGTCTCGCCCGCCTAGCTCAATAGGGAGAGCAAAGATGTACGGATCGCGAGATCGTGAGATCGATCCCCGGTGAGTGTAAGTTCATGACAATTGATTGTTAAAGGGTAAGTACATATTTGGCGATTGTTTTAGGTAAAAATCATTTACGAAAGCGGTTCTCGAACATCAACGGTGTATTGCGATCGGTATCCCCTAACGTTGCATTTTAAAAAGTGCGTTTAAACGGCATAAAGAATACATTCGTCAAAATAAGTTCTGTAGCAACCCATTACAGATGTATATAGTGTCTTCAGGTACCAGAAGATGGCTGGATTACGTTGATATTGATAAACAGAGGACAAAGTGTGAACAATTTTACATGTTTCATCGCCACTAGAACGTCACTCGGTAAACTTTGTTGCGTTTTACTCCGAAACTATTCTGTTTCTAGTAATATAAAATATTTCGGCGAATGGAGATATGGTTTGGATATTCCGTAAGACTGGTCATTTAAGTAAACTGTGCATACGATGGAATATACAAGGGAAGAAATATGCCTCACCTGAATATCCTTATCTGAATTCGCCATCTTTTCTCGAGCCTTGGCGGTCAAATACGCTCGGTCTGACGTAACAACGCGAGGACTGTCGTTTTGCCTAACCAGTGTGATGAAAGTCAGCTTTGACAATTTCAGCCGCACTTTGTGTAAAGTGTAATAGTCCCTTTCTCAGTTTTTGCTAGAAAACAAGTTGTTTATTTCCAATACCAAGTTTGACAATTCTGATGTCACACACATATCCATAAGATATCAGTAGTGGCGGGGTACAGCTTACCATACTTGTACCATTTTAACCCTTGCACCGGTAGCATGGAGTTGGCCTACTGAAGCGGTTTTCATCTAGGGGTGAACTTGTCTGTTTCTTTCAATAGTTGTTCAAAATTTATAATGATATTTTTGTGAGTCAGTTAGAGACTAGATGCCATAGAAGAAGTTGACCATGTATTTTCTACAGATTAGTATAAGAATATTTAAACTGGAAATGAGTTAGTTAAGTACATAGGTACCATGGGGGACAAGTCTACTGGCAAGGACTGTACATAACCATTTATAGGAGGTACCAGGCACTGGCAACGGAAAGCATACATAAAATAGATCAAAAAAATTTCTGTAAGGACCGGAGCAAAGGTGGACACAGACCTTAAGGTTTGACTCTTGGTGCGTCTAGTTCATGGAGTCCAAAATACAATAACTGTCAAGTCAGTCACGGTTTTCATATTTTATTTTCTGCTCTGATCTTTTATTTACACAAGTCTTTAAGCATGTACTATTAATTTCAAATTTCAAGCGCCAAAGGCGTGATACAACCTCACGAACTCCAAGCTATTCGCAGCAGTTACCTTCCCTGGCGTTCATTAGTTACTGTATCGCAAGGGGAAGTAATCACCGCAGAGGTTGGCACGACCTCTTGATTGACAGTCAAGCGCCTAACCACTTCAAACTTCACTAGCACCTGTATTTGCAAATGGAATTTTAATTTTGTGGTTGTTTACAATGTTTTTTAGTAATTATCGTAATTCTTTTGTTTTTCTTAATCCACAAAAAAACTCCTTACCAGGTAGAGATACCTTAAAATACACCTAAAATTTGAAAGTAACATCTATGTTGTACCACAGAAAAGTGGTCTTGGTTTTTCCGTTACGGTCAATTATAAAAAAGTTACAATGTAAGTTATTTATAGTAACAACTAAGGGAAATTAATCTTAAAAAAAAAAAAAAAAAAAAAAAAATCCCCCCAAAAATTGTAAGTCCAAAAACAAAAATCTTACCAGGTAGAGATAGGTCAAAATACACCTCAGAATTGGATGTAACATGCATGTTGTACTACAGAAAAGTGATATCGATTTTTCCCTACGACTAGTAATGAAAAAGTTACAATACAAGAGCGCCGCCAAGCGGGGCAATATATGCCCGAAGGCTTACATCATAGGATGGGAGCAAAATTTTAAGAACTTGACTGTTGTAGCCCCAAAGGACTGGAACAACAAAAGGAAAACTTCAAAAAATAAATCTAAGTCCACAAAAAAAATACGCAAAGTCTACAAAACAAGGCAGTCTGAAAGACAGCTAAATCCCCCGCCACTGCTACGGATAGTGAAAGGGTAAACCTTTGATTTTAGCTGTGACCTTGACCTTGAACTGACATGGCTGACTCATGAATTCTGCACAACGTCTTGATGAGGTGATCATTTGACCAAAGTTTCATGAAAATCCTTCAAGGGGTTTAGGAGATACAGAGCTGAAACCTTTGACCTTCAGTTGTGACCTTGACCTAGAGTTGACATGGCAGACTCATGAGTTCTTGATGAGGTGATCATTTGACCCAAGTTTGATGAAAATCCTTCAAGGGGTTAAGGAGATACAGAGTGGACACCAAATGGAAGGCTCAAACCTTCGACCCTTAGTTGTGACCTTGACCTTGAGCTGGCACGGTTGACTCATAATTTCTGCACATCGTTCTGATGAGGTAATCATTTGACCCAAGTTTTATAAAATTCCTTCAAGGGGTTTAGGAGATATAGAGCGGACACGAAATGGAAGGCTCAAACCTTTGACCTTCAGTTGTGACCTTGACCTTGAGCCGACATGGCTGACTCATAAGTTCTGCATATCGCCTTGATGAGGTGATCGTTTGACCCAAGTTTGATGAAAATCCTTCAAGGGGTTTAGGAGATATAGAGCGGACACAAAATGGAAGGCTCAAACCTCTGACCCTAAGTTGTGACCTTGACCTTGAGCCAGCATGACTGACTCATGGGTTCTGCACATTGTCTTGATGAGGTGATCATTTGACCCAAGTTTTATAAAATTTCTTCAAGGGGTTTAAGAGATATAGAGCAGACACAAAATGGAAGGCTCAAACCTTTGACCTTGAGTTGTGACCTTGACCTTGAGCCGGCATGGCTGACTCATGGGTTCTGCACATCGTCTTGATGAGGTGATCATTTGACCCAAGTTTTATAAAATTCCTTGAAGGGGTTTAGGAGATATAGAGCGGACACAAAATGGCAGGCTCAAACCTTTGACCTTGAATTGTGACCTTGACCTTGACAGCTTATTTTGAAACTTTTTTATTACTGCCCGTAGGGAAAAACCGAGACCACTTTTCTGTGGTACAACATGGATGGTACCTCCAATTTTTAGGTGTATTTTTACATACCTGTACCTGATAAGGATTTTTTAATCCCCCGCCGTGGCGGAGGGATTATAGGAATGGTCTGTGTCCGTCCTTCCGTCCGTAACAAAATCGTGTCCGGTCCATATCTCCTAAATCTCTTGATGAGGTGATCATTTGACCCAAGTTTCCAACTTCAAAATAAGTTCATTTGCGATTTTCGCCATTTCGGTAACCGTAAAGGGAAACTACTCTCAGCGCATACTGTCTACGCTAAAACCTAAGATTGCCGTTACATACCGTAAAAGAGCGCGTGTTTTTTTTTTTTTAAACAATTTTAATTTCATATAAATTTAATATTATTTTGATGAAAGAATTAATATAAATCAAAGGCCTGAAGGGCCTTAGAGTCGGCTAATGATTGATGTGCTGGTAGTATAGTCTACCAGTTTCAGTTTGGTTTTAGTTTTTTTCCCCAACTGAACAGAGATTTTGTTACAATAGATGAAATGGACATTCAATCGATGCCTAGTAAAACTTTGATTGACATTATACAAGTATTTAAACCCAATATATTTGTCTAAAATTGAAGAGTGGTTCGTAAAAATAAAAATGTTGAAAGTACAAAATACAATTTGACAGGTGACACTAAGATACTGCCCATGACTATAAATATTTTTCCAGTAAACATTTGCCTCCGGCATTACCAAAACAGGCAATTATCGGCTGGTATATATTCGCACATGATAAAATTTGAATATGAAATTTTATATTATTGAAATTTTATAGCGCGGATTGCCACATACAATTTGTAACGGATGGATGAAAGAACTGTTCAGATATTTTACAGATAAGGGGCCTGGCAATAACCGTGTCACACGCTAGGTATTGTTCAATCATATTATAAGGGATGTGAATTTAAAGTATACTTACTTTTGCGTTTAAAGATATGTAAATGTTGCTGAGTGTCAATATATAGTGTCATGAATGTTTACACTGACAGGAAAATTGCGCATTCGAAAATAAGAGAAGTTACTCGGACTAGCTACCAATTTCGGAAAAGATAACCAGTATTAATAAATGCAGTTCTTTTTTAATTAAAACCATCATTTATTCTATTTCAGACCTGTTAACCCCTTCAAAACCATGTCAGTAGTCCCCAAGTCTATGTACTTTCAATTATCAGTTTTGATTCATGTAGACAGACAGGCCCAGACTGGGCTGAAAAAATGTTTGAGCCATTTTTAAGTGGTCGGTAGCAGGGTGGGTGTGGGGAGGGGTGTTCCTTCCCGCTTTGAACTGCAGTCAGATTTTGAAATGGGCATTGTGGCAGGTGGTAAAAGGGCAAATGTATCAAACTGTAAAGTGGCAATATGGGGGAGGGTGTGGGAGGATACCCCCTCCTGCAAGTAGGGTTTGGGGTATCACCACAAGGAAATTTTGAAAATGTAGACCCTTGATACAGCCTTTGGTGTGATTTCTAACTGAAAATTTTATGTTTCAATTTCTAAATATTACCTTGATTCTTTTTAGTATTACAATATTCAAAGTATGAATGACTGTCACTTCATATTTTTACTTTCAGGTCATGCCTCAGCACTAGAATATAAGTCTGATATTGATTCTATGTATGTATTATAAAAATAAATTCTAGAATCATTTCTGTTACAATAATATCTATCATGTCTGTTACTTTAATGTTTAAATTTCATAATACAGCTCGATATTTACCCAAAATATTATATCCGGATATGATTACACTTTCTTTTATACCGCCAAAATCACCAGTTTCAACAATATGTTTTACAAATTGTGATGATATGAAGACAGTTTAGCAGCAATTGGCAGTATCTGACATTGAAGTTTACGGTGAAATTATTTAAATCATTTCATAAAAAGAATTGTTTCGTTTCGTCAAAGCACTCTAACATAGACGATCTACTTTCGATTTCAAAAACTACAAGAAAATACAATTTAATGTTTCGCCGATTTGTTTATTTCTCGAAAAATAAGAAATAAAATCATTTTTAAAATCAGTAGTAATTAAACAAATCAGTAAGAGCTCTTTCTCGGGATAATTTATCCGCTTACTGACTGCAAAAATCAACTGAAGCCATGTGTCATCATGAAAAGCAGAATGGGTGACGGTTTCATTTTTTTGCGAACCTGAATCGTAAGCAAATTATCCAAACCAGTCAAAATTCCAGAAAGGTTACGATCTAGATTCTTTCTAGTATTACAATATCCAAAGTATGACTGTCACTTCATCTTTTTACTTTCAGATCATGCCTCAGGACTAGAATATGAGTCTGACATAGATTATATGTAGGTGTAATAAAAATAAATTCTAGAATCATTTCTGTTACAATAATATCTATCATGTATGTTACTTGAATGTTAAAATTTCATAACACAGCTCGATATTTACCCAAAATATTATATCCGGATACGATCACACTTTTCTCCAGTTTCAACAATATATTTTACAAATTGTGATGATACAAAGACATTTAGCAGCAATTGGCAGTATCTGACATTGAAGTTTACGGTTAAATTACCTCTTATTTAAATCTTTTCATAAAAAAAGTTGTTTCGTTTCGTCAAAGCACTCTAACATAGACGATCTACTTTCGATTTCAAAAACTACAAGAAAATACAATTTAATGTTTTGCCGATTTGTTTATTTCTCGAAAAATAAGAATTAATATAATTTTTAATATCAGTAGTAACTAAACAAACCAGTAAGAGCTTCTTCTTCCGATAATTTATCCGTTTACTGACTGCAAAATTCAACCCACGCAAAGTCGTAGAAGCATTGTTATAAACAGGTCACGCGTGTTCGCTGAGAAGTGTCCAGAATGTAGTTAGGATTCATCCACGAAGTCTCACGGAAGAATTAACGTACTGCACATATCTTATTCGGGTCATTTAAAATGAAGCTGTCATAATTTAATTTCATCGATGTGGTAAACTCTTTGATAAGAGACATTCCAATGCTTTCAGAGGTACCCACTCAATAAAATACTAGCAGCATGTTCTGGAACTATATTTTGTCTTTCGCTGGATGTTACGCAAGCTTTGTAAGCCTGCGCAATTCATAAAATGCACAGCACAATAAATTTGTTATTTGCGCAATGATTTTAAAGATTATTTTTTGAAACGGACAGGGTAACAAATGGATAATTTGGCTAATAAGTTAATATGCAGTTTTTATTTGAATTTGTGAACATCATATTTGCTATTTTGTGACAAAAGGGCATAAAATTCGTCACCATAATCATATGCGCAAATGTATTACCAAATCCCGCAGAATCGTTATGCGTGTTTATGCTTAATGAGTTACCGCGGAAGAAAATACGTGGCTTTATTCGAGTATTGCACAATTACAAGTCATAAATATGACAGATTACATCGTATATTGGTCATAGCAAAATTAATAGGATTGACATAAATGAACTTCATTCGATCAATGAACTCTTTGAAATTAGAGACAATCCAATGGAACTACATCACTTCGCTGTGTTGTGAGGCCATTTAAGAATGAGAAATCGTGCGATAGCAAGGACTCGTCAAACGCTTGACAGCGTTTAGCCGACTCAAAAAAGCATAGATATTATGATACTAATTAAAGATCGAGTGTTATCTCCAACTGAGATCAAACTGTGAACAACAAAACTGACACATGGTGTCACGCTAATTGCCGATAATTACTGGCCATTTAATAAACAGCAGACTGTGTTCAATTAGGCGTGTCAAAGTCACCGTTTTGAGGGGGTAATTATGCCTCTGGGCAAATACACTTCCTGCTAATGACTTTGCACGTTTTTGTTGATAAAACTATGTATATTCCAGCTGTTTATGGACAATTTTTTGCAATATTTTTTGTAGCATTTTTATTAATTAATCGCCATTTTCTATCGCCAAAAATTGCATTTTAATCGACTTTTGAATAAAATAATCGTCATTTGGCGATATTGGTGTCGATTGGCAGCGCGAGCTCTGCTTGAGTTATCATCCGGAAACCGTTTATCTGTTCCAGGTCACTGTGACCTTAACCTTCGATCTACGGTACTGCCCATACACATTTAACCCTTTGTCATGTATTTGCAGAATATATTTTAAATATTGTTTTCTCAGAAACTATATTCCAAGTGATTGCAAAGTATTTGCATTATACCTTTGCAAACAGTCTGCAAAACGTATCACAGTGAAGCAAAGGGTTTGCAAATAAACACTTAGATAAATTACAGACTGCAAACAAATACTTTATTAAATTAGCAGACAGCAAAGCATCTGCAAACAAACACTAAAAAATAGCTCATTTTGTTAGCAAAGGTATTGCAAAATAAACACTTTGTACAGAAATGAAAGTGCAAAGCATTTGCAAATAGTTAACATAGATGAATTTGCTTTCCTGGTAGACTCTAGGTACAGGAAGTAATTAACAATTCTGTTTTCTGATTGGTCTATATTCAAATGGCAGGAATTTTGAAAATATATTGTGAGGAAATGTTTACACATCAGTTAGTAGAAATATTTTGGTGATGCAAACTTGTGTTAAATAGATCATTATATTCTAATTATTTTTTCTGGATATAAACTTTGTTGAATAAGAATAATAGGCCCTCCACTATTTCATATTCATATGAATAAGTTGACATTCTTGGTGACATTTTTTCAGAGAAAGGCTTGAATGGTTTAACCTAAGCTATAAAGTAAGAAAAAAGCCTTTGTAAAAGGGGAAGATTTACCACTTTATTCTGTGACATTTCTTTTAAGTGTGCAATAAAGATAAACGGAATACATATTAACTATAGACATCTAGAAATGCAACTACTGCTATGGTAACCTTCACGTCTAAAAGAGCACCCTGCCCCTTTCGGACAGCACCCTGCACCCTGCCCCTTTTTGGCAGCACCCTGCCCTTTTTGAGCTCTAGAAATAATACTATAAATAGGACCGATTCGGATGAACGACGTTCCCACAATGCCACGCTTCCCTTTAATTCCCGCCTTGGTACCATAATTTCCTAAACGGACTGGATTTAGTGGTCACGTACAAAGGTTCAAAGGTCAGGGTTCTGAAAAGGGACAGCTCTTTCAGGTGTACGCACTGTCAAAATGAGTAAATTGTCAATTACTGGGTGTTGAACATTTCACAAAATTTTACTGATATTGTTGTAATTAAACTGTTATAGTTTTACAAACAGACACAGTACTCCTTAGTGTACCGGAAATTAACAAATATAGTGGTATGTAGCCTAACAATAATTCTACAACTACAACAACAACATCTTTAACGCGAAAATACAAAGGACATACAAAATCAAAATGGTAGAAAGTGTATCCTGGTACAACCTCATTTCTTCCACCTAAGGAAACTTCCGGTCAGTGCTTGTCAACAATATTAAAATCTAAATCTTTTTGAGAATAAACAAACAGAACATGCTTACTACAACTGATATATGATTAAAAAAGCATATTTACCTGATAGTACAATGAAATATTCCTTCCTATGAGCAATGACCTATTTTTCCCCTCATAAAATTTTACAACCTCTTTTCGTCCACTTTGTGATAATTACACTGCTCAAAAAAAGTTAAGGTTTGTAATAACTAGAACACTGTAAAACTGGAACTGGGTAATAAACTGTTAATAATTCAAACTGTCAACATATTTACATTCAGTTTTTATGTGTTTCCGTTAGTTTTAACACTGTGAACAGAGAGGGCAGATAAATGTGTCACCTCTTCTTATCACTCTCACAGGGGTACAGAAAGACAAATGTCATGGTGCCTTCTAATGTACTGCATTATATGCATCAGTCAGTCTGTTGGCATCATACAGCCTGTATGGACTTCTGACAGGGTTATTTTGGTGAAATAAGACAGAGAAATAAGGTGTAAAAGTTACCCAAACTTTCTGATGTTCAATCCAATTAGCAATTAATTAGAACGAATTACCTAAGGACGGTCATTATTTGGCGCCGAACTTTTGCCGTGAAGTATACTATAAAATCGCACACGCGAGAATGTGGGCCCTGGAAAATATTCATTTTTGCAGACGGATAAATAACAAACAAGGATTTTTATAAATTTTAGTGAGAAAAGGATAAATTCTTAGGGGCCATGAATGACCTTAACGAAATCTACTAAAAATTGAGTTCTGCTAATTATTTTATTGGTTTTACCTGTCTTATTTCCATTTCTGTCACAACAAACGTAGTGTTGACAGCTGCGTATCCGCTCTAAACATCCGGCAGGTACGCATATCCGCTTTATGCAAATTAGCAAAATATGTAAAACATTCCGGGGCCGGACGAAAACAGGAAGTGGACGAAATGAGGTTGTCGAAGGCTGGAACAACTGATAAGGGGACTGGAAACCAGCATTTATCTTATCTTATGCTGTCGTCCAATCGAAGCGTATGCCGTAGGTTATTCTGCTATTACTCAAACACTTGCGCCTTACAGTTTATCTCGTCCTTTCAGTGAAAATCTGGGAAAGCATTTGTTGAATTTTTTGTTGAAAACAAAAGTTCTGCCATGAAATTATTGCCTGCATCTGTTTTTAAATGGAAAATATCTACATTAATGTTACTTTTCGCCCTGTGAAAATGGCTAAATCTAGACATGTCTTACCCAGAGAGAAAGATGTCATTTTTTACATGATATTTGCCTTGTTGATTCAGAGTATTTAGAACAAAAAAATTAGGACATATTTTAATGAAAATAGCAAGTCAAAACTGTAAACTGTTGCCTGAAAATATTTGTTTATGATATTGCTCTGTTCTTCACCATTTAAATGCGTGTTAAACCTAGATGATTTTCTGCAGTTTTATCTACAAGTTCGGAATACTAAATGTAACTTCGTTGTCGGCCTTTTTAAAAAAAAATATTATTTTAATTTAAATACATTGTATTTTTCACACATCATTTTAAGATTAAATTTATTAAACTCATTTTTGGAGTTTAAACAACAAAATTTTTCGTTTGAAACATTCCCTACGTTCAAGAAGAATGTTTGTTTCTGTATGTAGAAATCTGACATTATAAACAATAATTATAATTATGGCTCTACAAGATTAAGAAAAGTGTCAGCTTTCTGTTATTTTCCATTTTTTTTATTCAAATCCAACAAAAATCGGCCCTTTGATAAAGATTTGAAGTTACGTGGTAAAATATTTCTTCAGGGAAGTGAGCTCGAGTTAATTCATAATAATTAAGCATATCACCACATGCAGTCGCATGCTGTTTTTGCTTCAGAATCCCTTTAGATCAATCTCTGATCATCTAATTATCGCCACTTAACATGTGACCGGTAAACCCTTTGAACAATAAGTGTTATAGCTCCATGATTAACATGCGGTAATATGCTAATTACACGCTAATCGATAGTGGTGGAAACAAAATATCGATCGCTAACGACTGGTCGATATTTACAGGTATGGACGACAGCATAATACAGATAAATGTATTGATTTATACGGAGTTTCTACTCCCCGTATTAGACCTTCCTGTCGGAGGATACATGTTGGCACCTGATTGTCGGGAGTATATTAATTATATTTTGTGTCAAAACTTGTATGATTTGATAGATAATGAATTATTTTAAATTATTTATTAAACGAAATAAATGCTATAGTTTTATTTGCTTGCGTCACTAGCACCGCGAGAATATAGGGGAACAGGCTATGGTTTTGTTTGCCCCTAGACAAGCTTACTGTCGCGGAGTGGCTGCTTTTTAATTTCTGACTTTTGCAGCCACCGCGACAAGCCAAAGTATGTCAAAAACCTGGGATCTGCTGCGAGCAAAATTTGCTCGCATCTCAAATACGTAATAGTTATAGTATGTGTGAGAGTGTGTTACCAGGATATATCAGAGCTAGGGGTACATCGAGGGTATTTTTCTCTGCACATATCGTCGAGGCCGGTAGGCCGAGACAGATATGTGAAGAGAAAAATACCGAGATGTACCCCTAGCTCTGATATATCCTGGTAACACACGAGCACTACATATTATAACTGTTTTATCGCATAGTTTATCATTAAAATCTATATATTATTTTCATTTAAATTTGTTCATTATTATTTTTACTATTTTGATTCCCTTTCTGCGCCTCGCTGACTGAAACACTAAAACTTCTGTTTTAGAAAATGTGTTCCCCAGATAAAAGTACCCAACAAATTTCTGCATTGGTTTTAAATCTTTGCATTTCATTGGCCAGACATATTGTAAAACTTGTTGTTTTGTTTGTAAAAAAAATCAAAGAAAAAGAAACATTTGAGAAATCTCAGAATTTCATATATTTCATGTATTTCTGAATTTGGCAATAACTATCAAGTTTTTGAAATATTCTAGTTTATTTATTCTTTTACTTTATGAATGTAGGTGTTTGTGACAATTCTTTCTCTGTGAACTGTAAACTGGAGCTAAAATCATCTTTTCTTTGAAAGGAAAAAATTATACTCCCTTGATAGGACCTCAATAGAGAAAAAGTGTTCCGATATATATCGGAACAGTTTTACTGTGCTGATATATATCGGAACACTTTTTTTCTTATGAAACTCCATAGAGATTTCCGTGTTGATATATATCGCAACAGTTTTGTAAGATATCAGCACAGTTTTGTAGTAATAATGTGTGTTACTATGTATAACATGCTGCAAAGATCAAAGGAAAATTGCCGCACTATGCGATAATATCAAATACATGAATGGAAATTGTTGAACACTATGAAATATATAGCATGTCCACGAAGAAAGATCCTTTTTCTCGCGATCTGCACCAATGATAGTCTTAAAATACACAGCATTACCTTATACCGGCAATAAATCCACAGCTACCCCGCAATGTTGACCTCGTTTTTCAGCCATGATATTTCATGATGCGTTGTTTTGATCATTTTCGACCAATCAGAAAACGCGCACCTTACTGCATTTACATTTCAAGTATTGGAGAATCTGTGGAAACCTGTACGCTGAATTCTCGTTTTTTACGATTATGGATTTAAAAGAAATGAACACGAAGTATGATGTATACTGTGTTGTTTATTATTTAAGCGTATGAACAGGATACAGAAAAAAAATATATATACATAAAAACAGCCTAGAGGATATAAAAAGTCACTTTATCTACCTGTGCAAACCTCACGGTGTGTATTTAAAGTTACTGTACATATTTTCCCATTACGGCCCTCTTCAATTTTCAGATTCCGTTATTGTTTTCATGTCACTATCAGTAAAATATTTTACTAAACTTCTTGCATAGGCAAATATTAAGACCAGTTAAGGAGGGACGACATGGGCATATTTATTGAAACGCTCAAAACCGGAGGAGACTTACACCCGTGCCGTCCTGGGAAGAAGTAACATGGTTTCAGACTTGAGAAGGAATCACGCGTATCATCGTATTACACATTTATTTTTTAACTAAGTTCTGAATTTTTGAGAGAATTCACTAAAATACTTTCATAAATAATTTACTTACGAGAAGAATATAAAAAAAAAAAAACGTTCGCGCAAAAATATTTAATACGAGATTGAAATTCGGCAAGCGCGCGGGAAATTTCGTTAGATCTACTGTGTTTCCTTTGATAACTTGAAAGTGTTATCATTGTATGTCTCTAATCAACTTGATTTTATATTGTTGACTGTGTAATATATGACGGCGACACATGTTACTAATGTACTAACTAACGGACCTTAACAAAGGAGCCCCTTTCTGTTGTACATCGGCACAGTTATACTTGTGCACATTTTAGTTTTTTTCTTCAGATAACAAAATCAAATAACTATGCGTGGTTATATTTCTTATAAATATAATGACTTACAAATTATATATTTCGCGTGATGTGCGTATCTTTTGTAAACCGGCATAGTGACTATATTTAAAAACAAAACTTGCGACATTCAATCATTGCGTTGTTAGAAGTCGTTTTTTCATTACTGATTAAAAAAAATATTATTTTGTTGTCCAAATAATCTAAGGGCATTCACTGAAGTGAAACATATTGCAAACGAGATGTCAATTAATTTGCAAACAAATTCAGCTTAAGAAGACTTACTACATCTATATCAATTTGCACCCCTGTTGCAATTATCGGTAATCTATTTGACTGTGACAGACGATTAATTACAATTATCTAATATTCAAAACGTAATAAAAATTATTAGAATAAATAAAAAAAATCTATGCTTCAAACTTTCCAAAAAAATTGCCGATTTGGAATCAGTCTTGTAACCGGTATCAATACATTATTTAACTAAAAAAGAATGTGACAGGTATTAAAACACTTTCAAAGTAAACCCGAGTATTCAAGACGATGATCAGAAATAAACATTTATTTCTTGGAGATATCTACTCTTATGCAGCGAATACGATTTCCATAAATCTCGTATACAGAAATAACTTTTAACAAATTTCTCTCAGTTATTTTTTTCTGATTGAACAGGGTTATAGATCTTCCAAAAAATAATTAAAACAGTTGTTTATATAAGAGAAGTTTAGGTAATTTGAGTTCATATTTCCCTTAGGCTCGTCGATTTTCAATGTGTTATAAAAACGTTTTGTGTATATATATTTTATTTTTCTTTTGTATTTCAATTATTCAAGTTATATACGAATGAATTTTGTCACTAAGCCAACAAAAATACCACTTACTTAAAAAACGGGTGCATTATGGTTATGGAAATTTCCTGGCGCTCACCGAATTTCAATCTCGCATAAGACCATTTTGCGCGAACATACTTTATTTTCGTTTCAAAAATCAATTGTTTTTACTATACGTTTGTATGTGGTTAAAATCAGTCATAAACCCTGCAAATAAAACATTTTTTAAAGAAAAACAAAACAAAACAAAACATAATGTCAAATTAATGCATGGATCCTTCGACTTTTCTTTTACATTTTGTTGTTTGGAACAATAATACATTTGCGAATTTAGAAGATTTTTTTATTAATTTCATTGTAACAGACAAAAAAACATGGAGAAAAAATGATTTTACAATACTCACTAACGTTCAACAATTTCAAAACATGTAAAGAGGTGCATTACGAAAAACAAAACGGAGACGAAATTGACCGGTTCACCGGTAGGGCGGTTTGACGCGGTACATATTTCACCACAGTTGGGCGGTTGTTTACATAGGATTTCAGCTAACGTGTTTCGTTTTGAAACAAACGTATTTTTTACCGATTTACTTATAGAAACAAGCAAGATTATCAGGTATTCGTCTGTATTTATTATGTTTAACAAGTAGAGTGCAGAAAAATGTGAAAAATTGGTGTTAAATGCAAACTTCATAAAACTCAATTTCCACTCGGTTTTTGGCATATTTTGGTCCGACGTTACAGTTTGACCGTCACAATATAAAACAAACTGTATAGCCTGTTCCCCTATATTCTCGCGGTACTAGTGACACTAAATACAGTAAGCAAGCAAATGATGATATAACAGTTATTTTGTTTAATAACTAATTTAAAATAATTCCTTATCTATCAAAACATACAAGTTTTGACACAAAATATAATTAAAATATTCCCGACAATCACGTGTCAACATGTACACTTTCTACCATTTTGATTTTGTATGTCCTTGGTATTTTCGCGTTAAAGATGTTGTTGTTGTAGTTGTATCATTATTGTTAGGTTACATATCACGATATTTGTTTATTTCCGGTACATTAAGGAATTCTGTGTCTGTTTGTAAAAATAACAGTTTAATTATAACAATACTGGTAAAACTATGTGAAATGTTCCATACCCAGTACTTAACAATTTACTCATTTGGACAGCGTGTACACCTGAAAGACCTGACCCTTCTCAGAAACCTAATCTTTGAACCTTTGTATGTGACCACTAAAATTAGTCCGTGTCGGAAATTATGGTACCAAGGCGGGAATTAAAGGGAAGCGGGGCATTGTCGGATCGTCGTTCATCCGAATCGGACCTATTTATAACAGACGACATAAACAAAACATTGGCGAAAACGATGTTAACAAGTGAAAAATACAGGATTTGGGTTTAATTGGACAGAAATTTAAGTATTCTAACTATTTTGATAGTTAACTTACCAAAATTCTATGCATTGTGGATAAATTGATTAAAATTTGAACTGAAAATGAAAGTAGGTTGTTTGTAAACAATGTCAAGATGGCGCTGCAGTGCAAAACGGAAATAACGCGAAATTACCAATGACGCGAGAATACCGCGGACGACTATACGTCGGATTAGTTCGACTAGTTTGCCCCCTGTTCAAAAACGAAAGTAGATGGTGTAAATTTAAATTGTCAAGGATGAATGTGCGAATGGAAGCAATGAGTTTAATATATATATATAAGTAAAAAAATCATTTTACTTTGAATTTACATAGTATTTCAACTATATCAAAGTACTATTGCAGACAAAAATAACAAGTTTCCTACTTTTTTGGTTACTTCCGTCTGTCAAACTGCCGCTGCGGCGTGATAATCCCGCGCTAGCATATTATTGATGTCAATGGGATAAACACACTAAAATGGGCGGTATATTCGATATTTTATTTTTTCACACCTGATTTGATTTATGTTCTAATATGAAATAAGGCAAAGCCTCAACGCGAGCTCAAAGAAATCGGATTTATCTAAAAATATTATGCATCATTTATTTGTCACAAAGAAACTATTCAGTCACAAGAACTCAGGAGAAGATATTCACTGAAAAAGTCTACATTTAGTGTCACCATACCTATAACAGTGAATATCATACGTTGCAAAATTTATGGGAAGCCGGTGTCACGGTGACGTCATTACCGCGTTCCCGTTTCTTTTTGCTTATTATGACATTTTTTTCCATTTTCTGGCCGATGCTTGATCTTTTAAATGAAAACAATATTTTTTTCAAACAACTGGAAATCATTTTTTCATTATTGTTAAGTAATGAATAATTTTTAGCAATTGAATGAAGTTCTGTATTCACTCCGGAAAGAAGTACTTCCTGTGAGCACCAGTCCGCTAGGTTAAAGGTTAAAGGTCAGTAATTCAAATCCTTCTTTGTTTCATATAAAAAACGACAACTTCAGGTCGTCTTTACTTATCTTTAGAGAACATCACTTTTTCCTACACCTATTTTTCATGAAAGTTCTATCACAAATTAACGAAAAAATGAAAAGAAAATAGGGGGTTATGTAGTTCCTAGTGAAATGCCAGTCAGTTGTGGTCTGCTACCCTAAAAATGGCGCATATTTACTCTCGTCCGCGCAATAAACACCTACTTCCGGTTTCGATCTGCAAAACTTGCCATGTGGGGTGTAGGAACATGAAAACCGTCTCATTTCATGTAGAATGTCTTCTAGTTGTGAAAAACGGTGATTAAAGCACTCGTTCTACACGAATTTGCGCAAAAAATGGGAAAATTAGGATCTATTTATTATGGACTTCTTTCGACTACACCACGGAAGCACATTTTCGACCGAATTACTGACCTTATTCCTAAAACTTCCGACGAAACTTTTCAAATCCATCACCAAGTGTGAAAGTATACTTGCATTACCGTAAAGCTCGATTCTCGAGCAGGCCCTTTGGGCCTGCTCTTCGAGCTCGCTATTACTATATAGGACGAGCATTAGTGCCAGGTAAAGTTATTTATGAACTCGAAATAGGGATCTACATAACTTTCTATTTAAATTTTACAACTAATACAAATGAAACAGCCTAGATTCCTCTTTCGAATGGCTCAAACTAAGTAGAAAACCTTCTTGACTTAAACATGTTCTAGGCACCTGTGGTTTTCCTCCACCATATATGCTGGAAAGTCGCCATATGACCTAGTATATCGTGTCGGTGCTACGTTAAACCCAACATAACAAACAAATAAATAAATAAACATATGGTTTAAATAGTGATATTTTCTATGAGCGAACACTGCCAGGTCATCTTAATCATATGACCCTTTCGAGTTAATAACAATAGTTTACGTTAATGTATAGGTCCAGGTCAAGATTAGGTACCTGCTGTATCCATCGGGTAGCCATATAGACAAACCCTACAGGAACGTGTTGTAATGAGTCTGACAAAGATTGGGTACCTGGATAGATCTTGAGGAGAGGTCATAGAAGGCGACCGGGAAGTATTCAAACTTAGAATATTTCATTATTTTGACTATGACCATATCTGGTAGGTTTTCGACCTAGTTCGAGCCCCTACCACCTGAACATACTATACATAAATGAAGGTATACATCTTGGATACAGTTTGAAATCAGGAGCAGCTATATAGAAGCTATGGTAGGTCATACATTGAGGTATAATAGTATATGTTCAAGTCCCTACATGTTGGGGAGATAATATAGGTTTCATTCTACCAATTCAGTTCATTCTTTATTTCATATAAGCAATAAAATATTCAGACCTCATTTTCTGCACTTTAGAGCATTTCAATGATATGAAAAGATAGAAAAATATTGACATGTTATGTTACATATATATAAGAAAAATAATATGTTCTGAGAAATATCACCCTCATAAAATGCCCCCATGAAAATAGCCGTTAGCGATTACGCGTATGTAGACATTTTCTTAAAGAATAAAACTTTTTCCAGGAAATTCACATTACACAATGAAAATGGTCTGGATCTTTCCTCAATACAATAAGCAATAAAACTAAGCCGAAATAATAACTGTCCCATCCTACCAGATTTCATCAACAGCATGGAACTACATTTTGGACTACTTCACATAACTACTTAACACTGGGTAGTCACTTCCTGTTTGGTGTATGCTCGAGGGTAACCGGTCAAGACAGTTGTGCAATTTTAACGCTCTGACAAAAATGGATTTTAATGCAATTTTGTGATTTGAAAAATTGATAAAAATGGATATACACATTGGAAAACGTATTTATTATATGGACCGGTATAAAATATTTTCGAAAAAGTAAAAGTTAAAAACAGTTTTTGAAGCAAAAAACATATTTCCATTGTCTACATCTTGGTAACAATAACCGTCGTAAATAGTGATCACCATTCAAATTGTAAAAAACCCGTGAAAACACGTGACAAGTTTGATCTGAGTTATCTGTGAACACTTTGGATTATGATAGGATTATAGACAATGTATACAATATATATCGCTCTGGGTCATGTTCAGAAGTAAAGCAATTACCCGCAATTACCTGTATTTGATGGTTACAACATTGGATTGTTCTAAATGACGAATCCTAATAAAAACAAGAAAAGTGACAATAAAAACCAAAATGAAAATAACAACAATAATAGTACATGCACCAAATAAAAGTACCATTAGTAAAAACGGACCAAGGATGAAGCTTCGCCTGGAGCGAGCAGTGACCGACCTGACAAGCGCATAATGTCGGGCCAATCACCTACTCTCCCGGTAACACAGGGCACTCTCGCCTACCAGAATTGTTCTCCATCAGCCCCTGCTTCCCAGTCAGCGTATATTGGCCAGTTTTACCCTCCACATTTGCAGTTCGTGTCTAACCAGCCACTCCAACAAACTGGAGGGATCCAGGGCGGAGCACTCCCTTCACCACCAACATTTAATGGACAACCTTTAAACATTCACCAGCCGCCTATGCAGATTACAAGCATGGGTGCTGACCAATCGGTGCTCACTGCAATACTGGAGAAACTGAATTCCATTGAGTTGGGTCAAAAGGCTATGGAAGCTAAACTTTCAAAACTTGATAAAATTGAATCCGAAGTCTCCAGTATGAATAGAAAAGTGTCAGTGGTCGAAAACAGGGTTACTTCTTTGGAAAGTAAGATGGTCGAAAATGATCGTAAGCTTTTTGAAATTGAGGTCAGTCGAAATTATGATAGTCAGGAATGTGATGACATTAAACTCAAAACAGGCGCTCTGGAAAAATTACTGACAACAGAGAAAAATAAAGTTCAAAACTTGACAAAAGCAGTAGATGATTTAACATCTCTGAACAGGAACCTCGGCGAAGATGTTCTCGATGTTAAATCTCGGTCAATGCGTGACAATTTGTTATTTTTAATTTTGCCGAATGCCCGACGTTTGAGCTACGCAAAACTGAAAATTGTTTTGATAAAATTTGGGAATTCTGTGCGGACACTTTTAAAATTGACGACGCCCGGACACGTTTCAAAATTGATAGGGCTCACAGACTCGGCCGCTTTCGAGCCAACAAAACACGCCCCATTGTCGTGAAATTTAATTTCTATGGAGATAAAATGGAAATTAAACACGCTGCACGTGACAAACTTGAAAACACAGACTTTAGTGTAGGCGATCAGTATCCGCAAGAGATTGTCGACTGACGTCGGAAACTCATACCGTATTTAATTCAGGCGAAAAGGGATAAAAAGGATGCGGTGCTGTCTTATGATAAACTGTACATCAACAATGTTATGTACACCGCATATAACCCACCCCCAGGGCCCGTACCAGAGGTGCCTCCTCGCCGTCCGCGAACTCATCAACGGAACACCCAGAATGGGTCACATGCCGGTGCAACAGCTCCCTAGGAAAATGCCCGGAAGCAGCTGAAATTTCTTCTCTGGAATGTCCAGGGAATCTTTTCAAAAATAGTTGACAGTGATTTTCTGAGTCTAGTATCTAAATACGATATACTCTTATTAACAGAAACCTGGAACTCTAAACTATCCAATATTGATATACCACAATTTGATTGTTTTTCTTGTCCGCGTTCTAAATATAATAAAAGGGCTAAACGTTATAGTGGCGGAGTAATTATTTATTTTCGTAATATATCTTCAGGTCAAATTGAACTTGTAAACCACAATGAGCTAGGCGTTATATGGCTTAAGCTGAAAAAGTCGTATTTGGGAACTGAAAACGATGTATATATTTGTTGTTGTTATATACCACCGGAAGATTCTGGGGTTTATAAGAAACAAGACTCACCACTTTATCAATTTGACTTTTTGAGTTATTATCCAGTGACATTAGAAAATATGGTGACTTGGGTGACGTCATTTTGACAGGTGACATGAACTCCCGTGTAGGTCAAAAGTCTGATGTTATTGAAGGCACTAATTTACACAGATATGTTAACTTACCTTTTGATGAATTTTCTGGTGTAAATATTCCATCTCGAACTTCACTAGACTGTACTTCGAACAATTTCGGAAATAAACTTCTCACAATGTGCAAGGAACACAGTTTACTTATAGCTAACGGGCGTTTTGAGCCTGGCGACTTTACTTGTTATAATTTGAGTAGAAATACATTTGCTGCTAGTGTTGTTGACTATATTATTATGAATTACGATGTACTGACACTAATTTGCGATATGAATGTTCATGAATTTACCGAGTTTTCGGATCATTGCCCGGTTGATTTCACGTTAGAGTTTAAAGGCATGAATACTTGCTGTGAAGATAATGTGACCTACCAGTACGAAAAAATTGTATGGGAAGATACGGATAACGATGTGTTAAATTGTACATTAAATGAATCTAAGGTGTTATTTGATAATATTATACAGAGTTTATCATCAGGAGTTTCTGATATTTATGTATGTATAAATGAAATGTCGGATGTTATATATAATGTATCGTCTAAACTCAATGGTAGACAGTTTAAGAGTAAGAACAGAGGCAAGAAGGTTAAAAAATCTTTGTGGTTTGACGAAAATTGTAAAATGTTGAAAGCTGCTTTTCACAGACATAAAAGGCTATTTCATAATGACCCAACAAATGTAAATCATATGATATTTTTATCAAGTAGAAGTGAATTTTTTAAAGCTAAGCGTAAAGCAAAACGCTTGTATCAAATTAAAGAAAAGAGAAATCTGTCTGCCATTAGTAAGTCATCCTCAAGAAAATTTTGGAAGTATATAAGTAAATATAAAAATAAGAAATCTAAAGCACAAAATGATATTTCTTTGAGCGATTTTGTAGAACATTTTAAGAAAACTGCCAATACGCAAAATGCAAACGACTTTGACATAAATGATTTTGCTAACTTAGGTGAAAATGTAAATATAGAGGAGTTAGACTGTCCTTTTACTGTTGAAGAAATTTGTAAAATCATCTCTGGTTTAAACAGGCATAAAAGTTGTGATTTTAACAACAATGTAGCAGACTTTTTTATAGACTCTAAAGATTTTATATCTCCTTATCTTGTACAAATGTTTAATGTTATATATGATACTGGTTGTTATCCAGAAGCATGGTGTAAAGGAGTTATTGTGTCTATATATAAGAAAGGTGATTATAACAATCCATCTAATTATCGTGGAATTACCCTTGTTAATGTTATGTCAAAAATTTTCTCTCTTGCTTTACGAAATAATATTAATAAATGGTGTGAAAGTGAAAATATTTTTAACGAAGCACAATTTGGCTTCAGAGAAAATCACAGTACAGTTGACTGTATATTTATACTA
This sequence comes from Mercenaria mercenaria, assembly GCF_021730395.1. Taxonomy (NCBI): domain Eukaryota; kingdom Metazoa; phylum Mollusca; class Bivalvia; order Venerida; family Veneridae; genus Mercenaria; species Mercenaria mercenaria. The sequence goes on along the minus strand of NW_026460266.1, from coordinate 36,692 downwards.
CACACTATTATTTAAAATATCCTTGCTAGTAAACAAAAGTTATATTGTGCTTTTATTGACTATGAAAAGGCTTTTGACACTGTTATTCATGATGCATTATGGGTAAAACTTATTCAAGCGGGTGTAAGCTGCAAAGCAACTAAAATGGTGAAGGCTATATACCAAAATGTCAAATCATGTATCAAAGATTGTTACAATATGTCCTATTCTGATTTTTTCGATATTTCACTCGGTGTTAAAAAAGGAGAACCACTTTCTCCTGTCTTATTTATACTATTTGTTAACGATATAAGGGAGACAATTGATCTAAATAACATGTCTGAAAATGATGTAAATTTGCTCTCCATATATATGTTACTGTTTGCTGATGATATTGTTTTGTTCACTACTGACAAACAGAGTTTGCAACTGCAACTTAATGCAACTGCGCAATATTCTTAGAAGTGGGGTCTCAAAATAAATGTAAATAAAACAAAAATATGCGTTTTTGAACCAAGAAAAAGTAGGTTAGATTTTGTTTGGACTATTAATACTGAACAAATAGAAGTTGTTGATAGTTTTTGTTATTTAGGTGTCAAGTTCTTCTATACAGGTAATATGGCATATGCTGTAAAAAGTCTATATGAACAAGCTCTCAAAGCCTACAATCACTTGTCAATTTTCAATAAAGTAAGCCTGAGCATTAAAACGAAATTACAATTATTTGACGCCCTGGTGGTACCCATAATTACCTATGGCTGCGAAGTCTGGGGTATTTACAATTTTCAGGACGTGGATAAGTTGCATCATAAATTTTGTAAAAATATTTTAGGTGTTCGTCAGCAAACATCAAATGCTGCTGTTCTTGGAGAACTTGGTAGGTTTCCGCTTTCCCTTATTTGTAAAGAGAGGTCTCTAAATTATTGGTTGAATATTGTGAAAAATCAGAACTCATTGATGAACCAGGTTTATAATGAACAAGTTGTTTTGGGTTATGGCGCTAATAATAAGAACTGGTGTAATAATGTGAAAACGTCTCTTGATATGTTAGGATATAGTGATATTATGTTGAAGTTTGATGCAAATATTAAATACTTTCCTTTGTTAAGTCAACGTTTACGAGATCAATATGTTCAGAATTGGAACGATATTTTAAGTAACCAACCAAAGATGCAATACTATGTAAAGTTTAAAACAGAATTTAAATTTGAAAAATATCTTGATGTTTTACAAAGTGAAAAAGTTAGAACAGAATATTCTAGATTAAGGCTTAGTTCACATAGTCTTGGAATTGAAAGTGGTAGATTCCACGGAATTGACAGAGAGAACAGGATATGTAAAATGTGTACCAGAAATCAAGTTGAAAGTGAATACCATTTCTTACTTTGTTGTCCGTCATTTGCTCATTTACGCCAAAAATTTATCAAAAATAGTTCTTGGGCATCTGTTACCAAATTTACAAATGTTATGTCTAGTTCAAATGTTAGAACCATTAGAAATCTTGCAAAATATGTGTATAGTGCAATGAAAATTAGGAAAGAAAAACTTACAGTTATTGCTGCTTCTTAGAAATGTGTAATATTTATAATGTGCACTGTATTTGTTTGTTGTATTGTATGTATATATTTTCAACATCTTGGCCATATTTATTTAATGTGTTTGTAAATGGCCAAAGGCATTCTATAAATGCTGATTTGCCAATAAACTGAAACTGAAACTGGTGTAATCAGTCTTATATGGATGTGTAGATAGATGATTCCACATCGAAGAGTCAAAAGTCGTCCATTATATTTTTGGCCTTTGACAGACGGACAGATGTTCAAATTTTGCGGATTAAAGGGCAAGATACGAAGTCGAAATTTCGTGTTATTAAATTTCGAGTTACTAAAAGTAATGTTCTTCCGTAATGATACCCTATCAATCAATGTACACTTTAAAAACGAAAAATAAATTATTTTGCATAATAATAAGGATTAAGCATGCGTCGATTTTAAGTGCGGCAATAAAGCTCTATAACTGTACCTATTTAATAATATTCTGCTGTTTATAAGACATAATTGGAAGAAAAAAAAAAAAAAATATATATATATATATATATATATCCTAAATTATAAATATATATTTTCGAATAAATTATGTCTTATAGGATTAATTAAAGTGCACTCTTAATAAGCAATGTGCCTCTGTTCCAATAAATCTGGATTCACAAAGTGTACAAAGTCTGTTTTCAACTTGTTCACCGATATACTAGTACAGGTAAAATGCCAGCAGCGATCTTCCATTTTTTTAGGTTTAGACATAAATAATCACCAATCTTAAATTCTGATTTAGAAAGTCTATAATTAATATGTCTACAACTTTGAAACGATCTGTACGTGCATCTCGTGCATAGCTACAGGTCATTCAGTTCCAACTTTACCAACCATCTAGCAACCAGTTTAAATACAGCTTCTTCCCGAGAACCATCCGACAATGGAACGCACTACCAGCCTCAGTTGCTGAGGCTCCCTCTTTGGCATACTTCAAGAGGGGGCTATCTCCTTCTAAATGGGGACTTTCCTCCAGTTGTGGCATTTTCAATGATAAGACTTCTGAGCTGTGCCGGCGGGGACACTTTCACGCAAGCCGGTCAGCACGTATAGTCTTTTGAGGAATGTCACAACTGGACAATTTTAAATTACTTTTATTTCCTTCTTTAGTTTATTGTACTTGTCGGGGTCTTTTCATACTTTACTCTCCATTTCTCTTTTATCTTTTATCCATGCGCACCGTGATATAATGGTCAAGTTTGGCAGCATCAAGTACAGATGTAGATGTAGATAGAGCAGATGACCATCGGCGATATCGGTCGGGTAACCATTCTGTGTCTCCTACATGGCAAGTACGGGTGTAAATCTGTAGACGCCCATTAAGAACCTCATTGCGCGGTTTTGAATATTATTTATATGCTGGAAATGTTTATTACCCCACAACTATTGGTGTTACGCATAAACTGTAAAAAAATCAAAGCTCTTTGTTAATCATTAATGCTGCCGAGTGCACGTCCAGCCCCTGTTGCTAAAGCGCCACGATTGGCTGAAAAATCGTTCTTTCCCTGGAAATTAATGCCTGTATATTTGAATGTCTTAACAGTCTCCGACTGTGGGTTTAAATATTAAAGATCACTGTCAGGGCGAATAAATTATTAAAAAGAAGACGTTTGAAGTTCATAGACTAAAGAAGAGTTGAAGAATTTCAACAAGGTTTCGAGCTATAGGGCCAGCGCATAGGAGTTTTACCTTAAGGGTAGTTGAATGCTATAGACGATAGCAAATATAGGCTGAGCATCGGAAAGCTGAGATAGAGACCCAGAGTTTGGTAATCCACTGAGATAGTATCCATGCGCACCGTGATATAATGGTCAAGTTTGGCAGCATCAAGTACAGATGTAGATGTAGATAGAGCAGATGACCATCGGCGATATCGGTCGGGTAACCATTCTGTGTCTCCTACATGGCAAGTACGGGTGTAAATCTGTAGACGCCCATTAAGAACCTCATTGCGCGGTTTTGAATATTATTTATATGCTGGAAATGTTTATTACCCCACAACTATTGGTGTTACGCATAAATTGTAAAAAAAACAAAAACTCTTTGTTAATAATTAATGCTGCCGAGTGCACGTCCAGCCCCTGTTGCTAAAGCGCCACGATTGGCTGAAAAATCGTTCTTTCCCTGGAAATTAATGCCTGTATATTTGAATGTCTTAACAGTCTCCGACTGTGGGTTTAAATATTAAAGATCACCTGTAACACCTGTAACATTTCTACAGCTGTAACGTTTAGGCGTATCAATTAAAGATATTCTGGTATGACGTACAGGTAAATCTTTTATGTAGGCTAAGTGCATAATTTCCTTACCGTTTGTTTCCTCGTTCAAAATTTGATGTTCAGTAAATATAACACGGTGTATACCCATATCGGATCCCTCTCTGTAGAAAATGAGAAAACGGATCCCTCTCTGTGCGCGCACAGGACACTCTGTGTGATAAACAATGAACTCCAACGTCAGTCAGCTCGGAAAATCAAATTTTTCGTCCTAAACACATTTTTGTGCATAAAAACATAAGGCCCACGGAATGGCGTAGCTATATACCATTGCTTTTTTATCGTTACATTTGTTTTATCAGTTGACACAAGTCCAAACGAAGATGGAATATAGCCGGAGCCGGAGCAAATATCTAGTACCTTAGATGTGAAGCCGTTGATCCTATCTTATTTGTAAATACACAATATGTGGATATTTTCATCATATTTCCTTAAAAACGGTCTACTTTAGATTTCGTTAATGCTCGGGATCCCTCTCAGTCGGCTCAGTTTTGCCTCACAGGATCCCTCTTGACTCTCTACACACGGCACGGGAACCCTCTCGGACACAATTATTTTTCTATCGGCACAGGTGCCCTCTCAATGTACCTTCAGTGTTAGAGTTATGAAATGGTGTTCGTATTTAAAAGCAAAACAATAATTACAGGTTATTAGCTATGCACAGGTTTTGCAGCGGAAATAGATAGTACGACTATAGGAGCGCAATATTTTTCCGCTAAAGAACGATTGAGTGCATATTTACCGATGCAAAGATGATAACCTTTTTACTACATACGCATACAATGTAATGTAACTGCACTATATTTTTTTTCAATAGTCTGAATAAGATTGACAGTACTGAACTAAATAAAAAAAGTTAATGCCACGCATCCGATATGAAAGTCAGGCGTTAATGTATGTGAGTGAGTGAGTTGGGTTTTACGGCAAATCGACACAAAATGGTCATATATCGCCCGATGTTTTCGGTACAGACTTGTGTGTCCGGGCGGACGGGGGTTTGTTATGGTAAGTACAGATGTGTCGCTGAACCTTTTCAGACTAGCTATGCATGAATGGCTCCTCTTTGTATCAAATCAAATTATACAAATTCGCGTTTAAAGGATATTTGTGTATCACTAAGATATCTACGGAAGAGTATTAGTGCCAGGTGCGTTTTTATTTATTAACTCGAAATTTCAAGTTACTATCTAGCTCTTTTATCAGCAAAACGTCCGTCTGTCAGTCAAAGGCCAAAAATGTAATGGACGACATTTGACTCTTCAAAGTGGAATCATCCATATACACATCCATATATTGTACCGAACATGTAGGGACTTGAACATATACTACAATACATCAATGTATGACCTACTATAGCATCTAAAGCTACTCCAGATTTCAAACTGTATCCAAGATATATACTCTCATTTACATGTATAATATATTCATGTGTTAGGGGCTCGAACTAGGTCGAAAACCTTCCAGACATGGTCAAAATAGTGAAATTGTGAATATTTCCCGGTCACCTTCTATGACCTCTCCTCAAAATTAAGGTCTGTCAAGGTACCCAATCTTGGCTGGACTCATAATTACACTTTCATTTAGGTATGTCTATATTTCATTGACATATGGGCTCAAACTAGGTCGGAAACCTTCCAGACTTAAGCATGGTTTAGGCACCTGAGGTCTTTCTCCAACATAAAAGCTGAGAAGTCGCCTGTGTCGGTGCGACGTTACACCCAACAAAAATAATAAATAAAGATACATTGTTTAAATAGAGATATTTTCTATGAGCAAACGCTGCCATATGACCCTGTAGGGCTACCCAATGACTACACCAGGTACCTAATCTTGGCCAGGACCTATACATCAATGTAAACAATTGTAGTTAGTGACTCGAAATTTCAAGATAAATAACTCGAAATGTCGAGATAGTAACTAGAAATTTTGACTAAGTAACTCGAAATCTCAACATAGTAACTCGAAATTTCGACTTAATAACTCGAAATTTCGAGATAATTTTCGAGTTAGTAACTAGAAATTTCGAGTTAATAAATAACATACACCTGGCACTAATGCTCTTCCGTAGGTATCAGTAAATTTGATAATAAAATTTAAATATGAATGTTATGTGAAATTGCTGATTTATTTTCAATTTAAAAGCATATTAAGGGAAGTTAAAACACCATGATCTATACCCTTAGAAACAGATGTTGTTTTCAATAAGAATACCATCTCAAAATTCTAACACTGAAGTTGAGAGTGCCGGTGCCAATAGAAAATTTTGTTGAATAGGGTTCCCGTGCCGGGTGCAGAGCATCAAGAGGGATCCTGTGAGGCAAAATTGCACCGACTGAGAGGGATCCCGTGGATCAACGAAATCGAAAGTAGGGCGTTTTTAAGGAAACATGATGAAAATATTCACATAAAGTGTGTTTACAAGTAAGATGGGATCAACGACTTCACATTTAAGGAACCAGATATTTGCTATATTTAAGAAAATCGTATTTAAGTTTCATAAACGATGTTCATCCAAGCCAGTACCCTCCGTCTACATTACATCTTCGTTTGGACTTGTGTGAACTGATAAAACAAATGTAACGATAAAAAAGCAATGGTATACAGCTACGTCATTCCGTGGGCCATATGTTTTTATGCACAAAATGTGTTTAGGACGAAAAATTTGATTTTCCGAGCTGACTGACGTTGGAGTTCATTTTTAAGCACAGAGTGTGTCCTGTGCGCGAACAGAGAGGGATCCGTTTTCTCATTTTCCACAGAGAGGGATCCGATATGGGTATACTCCGTGTATAATGATATTCTTTCGATATGATGGTCTATTTGATATGCATGAGTCAATCTTTTCTGCACTTTCGATATCAATGCGCAAGTGCAGTACTGCCAATGACGACACGTACCCTGCCTGTATAAATGCACGGCCGACGGGCCCATAAATAAATAATTATTGAGTCGCTTATATTACAATTTTTCACATGTATGATGCTAATTTGATGGCACTCTCATAAGTAGTCAGAGCATGCTAGTGGCCCTAGTTCATTTGTTGGAGTCGATCACGAACTTAAAAGGTAATGCACTTAACTATACACATTGACGTTATGATGCTGCGGACATTTTCATACGTTTGGTAAGATCGAAAGCATGTTTGTGCAGCTGTTGTGATGAACAATGGGGTGGGTATGTGAGTGGTGTCCCGTTGAAATTCTGATAATATTTTTGAAAGAAGTAACATGAATGGAGCTATTTCAAAGCCTTTAATGCTTTTTATACCTCCAACACATTTATGTGGGGGCATGTAGCGTTGCTGTTGTCCGTACGTCTGCCGTACGTACGTCCCGAAATCGTGTGTGCCCAACTCCTCCCACACTTTAGCCTGATTTGATTCAAACTTTCACAGATGACCAAGCTTGACGCGCAGATGACCATAAAGGAAGGATTTTTTTCTGTGAATATTTTTACTGCAGTTATAACCCTTTGATAATTTTTGCTATATTGAATATAGAGAAAAATATTTTGTGTCCAACTCCTCCGACACTATTAGCCTGATTTGCTTCAAACTTTCACAGATGAATAAACTTTATGTGCAGATCACCATAAAGGATGGATTTTTTTCTTTGACTATTTTACTGCAGTGTCAGAATAATTTGTATGTTTGATATATTGATAATGTTACACATAAGCACAGATAATGCTTGACTCCCTTTTCATGCTATCATTGCTATAATTATTATTGAATTGCTGTTAATAATAGGATTTGGGTCATTTGTGGCTGATTTGGGTTCATTATGTGGATAGCTGGATCCCAGCATCGCACATTATGTCATATACAATAGTTAAAGGGAACCAGCTTTTTGATAGAGCAAGTACTCGTTGTAAAATACTATGTAGAAATTTGGATCAATCAGGAACAAGTTCTATAAATAGCACCAATCAAAGCTCACGTCTGCTATGGTATAAATAGGTAGATGGATCACAGAGAGATCATTCTGTATCCAGCGACCGAAGAAGACACATCGAGGATTCAACTAATAATTTATCCCAGTACCTTGATAAGGAAGTTATTGCAACTACACTGTCAGGGCGGATAAATTATTAAAAAGAAGACGTTTGAAGTTCATAGACTAAAGAACAGTTGAAGAATTTCAACAAGGTTTCGAGCTATAGGGCCAGCGCATAGGAGTTTTACCTTAAGGGTAGTTGAATGCTACAGACGATAGCAAATATAGGCTGAGAATCGGAAAGCTGAGATAGAGACCCAGAGTTTGGTAATCCACTGAGATAATAGGAGAGTTCCAGCTTATAGACGGTTCAGCGTTATTGGCGAAGTCGCCCAAGGCATCGGGGATATACCTGTATGGTAGTTGAATGTTACATGTGATAGCATATAGGCGCTGAGCATCCAGGAGTCCGGGCAATCATATAGAGTTGTAACTTCAATTAAGAGGACAGAGGCCGAGCATCTATGCGATATGACTCGTATGTTGTTGATTCAAAGACTGTCTGACGGGAACTTCAACAAAAAGACCAGTCAAGTATAGAGTCTCCAGCCTAAAGGAGTTTGAGCTAATTATTATTAGTTGAAGATTGTTAGTTTGAAACATTTAGTGATTAGTCTGATCCCTGAAATTATCTAGCTCATAATTGAAAATCATTTACGAGTCAATGGTACACGAATAATTTAGGCAAGGTAGCCAGAGGAAAATTTATGTATGAGATATTTGGTCTCACCAGCTATACGTTTTAACAAAGGACATTCTACATCGTTTGTCAGCTAGTCTAAGACATAGTCACCTTAGCGATAGGACCCATTTCATTGTTCAAGATACTAAAGACGTAGGCACTTCCCTGGGTCATATAACTCGTATTCTGACATGCAGTAATGACCCTTTGATAATATTTACTATATGGAATATAGAAAAAAATCTTATTTGTCCAACTCCTCCCGCAATATACACGCATCAGCAAGAATTGCTTCATACTTTCACAGATGAACAAGCTTGATGTGCAGATGACCATAAAGGAAAGATTTTTTCTGTAAATATTTTTACTGCAGCTGTGGTCCTTTAGAAGTTTTTGCTACATAGAGGATGGCACAGTATAGTGGGGTATCTGTGTCCTATGAACACAATTCTGGTTAATAAAATTTTCATGATACACCACTACCACCTTATCCTTTAATCTTATTTGCAGTTTTAGCATTTTATATTTTTCATTTATGTAAAAGTTGTGTAGGCACGTGCCTTAAGTGCCTTTAAGAAGCTACGTTATTGGACTGTTGTTTATTTAAAGACCAAAGCTTGTATTAATTGGCATATTTGCTGAATAATTTGACTGCCAGAACAATCAATTTTCTTAATAACAATATCGAAACACCTTATATTTAAACACTGTCAAAACAATTTTTTCGGTTTTTGTTAGTGCGTTCCAATAGCGATCCATTGAAACCGTTGAATCAAGAAATGGTTGCAATGGATCGCTAATGGACTGATGTTTTTTTATTAAATTTAAAGCGAGTCTGGAATCATAATTATGGTTTTTTATCCCTTCAATTTACCATTCACAGCATACCTTCTACTTGCCATGGTTATATTATGTAATCTTATCTTAGAAATAAGAGGAGGGGGTGCATTTTGTAGGTAATAAGAATAGAGGATGGGCAGGATGGATTTATTGAAGAGGAAATGATGGTAGTTATTTCATTTATGTCCAATATGATTTACAAATAAACGTATTTTCTTAATACATGTAACAATTAAATATAAATAAAAGCATGTTTATATTGTGATTTTTAAAGAGTTCAATAGAATAAATGATAGAATTCCAATATGCGTGGTGGGAATGGTTGTGGAAAGACGTGTTTTAGTAACTGACATTTTAAAAGAAGATTTTTACTTTATAGTTCAGGTTTTATGTGTATATACGTATTTGGTGGTATTATCCAGGAACTATGTGTTAAATTGATACTGCTTTTAGTATTCTCCATAGTGAATTGCGGAGAAAAACTTTAGAGTTTCTTTGTGTGTGAAAAAACGTGACCTGGCGGCCATGACAGTTTATGAAATTTCAGACTTCGATTTTAGTTTTAAACATTGTTTTACTGAACTTTTATCCATTTAAATACATATTAAACTGTCAGGAATGAGCAATGCTAGAGTGTTTTATGATTTTAGATATTTTTAACGCGAAAAACTGATTAACTTTCAAAACTGCTGTGCCAACGAGAATTTTATTATATTTTAACCACGCATCTTACCAGAACTTTTAAAACAAAAAAGCATAGCCATCATTATAGAGCAGCATATACACATGAGTAAAGGCCCATGTGCTTACCCAAAACTGCAGTGAAAGCATACCTCTGGCACAGGTTGAAGGCCCTTGGACCGTGTTCTCCACTTTATGAACAGTTATCTCTGTAAAAAAATAGTGAATATAGTGACGGAACTGAATCGAACCAAGTGTCCGAATACGATTTCTACGCAACTCTTAATTTCCTGAAAAGTACTGTAAGAGAGGTTAGATTAGCAAAAAACTGTATAGTAACCTCCCTGCGGCTTGAACTACTTGATTCGAACCATATGTCTGTGTAATAGTTCCAAATACAAGACTTAAATATTCTAGAAATCTGAAAATCGTCTAGATTATTTGTATACTCGGTTAACGTGAATGAGATTGAACCTTACTGTGACTGATTACTGGTTTTCTTATGCATGATTGCCATCAAATCTTGAGAAAATAAACACTGATAAAAATTAAGTAACTTGTGAAAACCATAGTGTTCGAGAATAATTTTTATTACTTCTTATCTTCTGAGTGTGTCGTTAGATCAGCAAAATTGTAAAGCAACTTCGAAGTGGCTTGAGTGACTTTATTTGGACCATTTGTCTGTGCAGAAGTCTTAACGCAAGACTTATCCTAGAAATCTGAAAAACGCCCAGATTATTGATGTATACTGTAAGAGTAAACAAACTTTACTATAGTTGAATTATGGTTACCATTTGCATGAACGCAATTAAAGTTTTAATGATATTTTAGAAAAAACTTTTATAAATAAAAAGACTTGCACAAGCACAAACTGTGACATTACAACAAACCAATAGTAATATTGGTAAAAAAGAAAAAAACTAGAACTATATGTAAAGTGTTTATTAGGGACAAAAGTACACATTATAACTGTTTTTTAAAATTGAACCGTGCCATCAACGAATAAAGCAAAAATATGGCTCTGGCACGTAGAAACAGTCGAGATTCTCCACTTTTACCAAGTAACAGTATATCATCTCACTTGGGCACACGTGATTACACACTGAATCAAGAAAAATCTGTTCATAAGAAAAGACTAGCATGTGAAAAACCATTTATTAATATAGTACCAAAAGATAATGGAAAACAAGTAAAGATAGAATGCAGTGCTGGATGTTATGAACTTTTAAAAGCCCAAATTTTAGACTCGCAGAAAACTAAACACATATATGATAAACATTGCATTGTCATAGAAGAACAAATCGTAGTGGACCTTTCTGGAAATAGACCTAAACATATTATTCGCGCATATAACAAACTGAGTACAGGTGCCAAAGGGAAGAAGCATAACTTTACTATTAATATGTATAACACACAAAGCACTCTTTTAATAAATGGAGAAGTGTTAGTATCTTTCATGGACATAATACAGAATGATCCAAACTCCTCCAGTATTGACAGGAATATAGCAGAATTAATTGATAGGTGTATTAATCATAGCGTGAAACATCCAGATGTAAACACCAGCATGGTAGGCGATATAGAAGGTTCAAACCAGATTAAAATCAAACTTGTTACTGAAAACGACAGAGAGCAACGAGAAGAAGGAGAACCTGAAAACTCAGATGTCTGCCCACACTGTTGTAACTTGGTAGCAGCACATGGCATTCAGTGCGATGACTGTCACAGATGGCTTCATTATGAGTGTGAAAAAATTGATAAAGAACTACTTGAATTCCATAGTAATGATGAAATTTACATTTGCATTGCTTGTAGACATTTAATATCACTACCCGTACAGTATTTCTCTCCAACAAGTGAACATATAAACTCTTTACTTAACCCAGAAAGTCGACGACTCCACACGAAGCAATAGAAATAAATGATACAGTGTCAGACACTCCTATTTGTGAATCGGATGTTCTACAAAAACAAAACAACCTTCAAAATGAAGATAACATACATGCTGATATAGACCAAACTACATTAAAAACTTCTGAACATCAACCTCATAGACAGACCAAATCGAATGATGAAACGTCCAATGCTGATAAACTGTCAAACGACAATGTGAAACAAAAACAAAACAAACGTACTTAAAAAAAAAACAGAAACAAATACACAAGAAATGAAACAACAACTAGAACATACGGCAACAGTAATTAAAAATCTGGAACAAAAGATAATAGATCTTGAACAGACTAATGAACTCTTGAAAAGAAATGCGTCACATTTACCAACGGCAGCATATAGGAATCAAGTAAATTATGAACAACAAAATGAAAAACCCAAATCTGAACTTGGAATGCCTAACTTACTTGAAAAATTATCACAAATGGAGATAAACATGAGAATCTCTCAAATGGAGCAAAATCAACAATTAATTCAAATTCAAATACAGCAACAGCAACTAATGCAGACAACGGTAAACCAACTTCTACCACAACAAATGATGCAAATGGCAAGTCTCAACTGTAGGCCTTGGACCAACCCAGTCTCACCTGCAATGCCGCAATGGGGGTATAGTCATTTTCCACCACCACCAAACAACAATAAACAGCAGACATTATGGAGACCACCACAGATGTTCCATCACCCACAAGTTATTCCACATCAGCAAGTTCAACAACAGCTATACACACAGGTCAATCCAGTACAACGTAATCCACACAATTTGATGAATGCAGCCAATCCATCACAGGATGAATTACCCAAACAAATAGAAAAAAACCTCTCATTCTCAGAATACAGAAACATACCATAAAGGAAATATGAATCAAACCTTAATAGTTCAAGAAAACCAAGAACATCTTCATAGGGAAAGTAATGTGACCCATAATATTGATCATGGGAATCATAAACCTAATGCATCTGCTGAAAAGCCACCTACGGTACTAGAAATGGTCACTGGACAACCGCTCCGGAAATGATGCAATCAGTTCCAGAATAATCCGAGAATGCATTTAACACCTAAGAAGGTTAGATTCCAGGAACAGACAGAAGAGACGTAAAAAAATGAACGATCTCAACAACAACAACAACAACTTGAGAATGAAAACGAAATTTGCGAGGATAGTGAGACCATATCAAATGCTTTTTTGGGACACGGCCGAGCGTCAACAAGACTAGATCGGAACAAAATAATAAACAACACACTATTTCCATAGCTACCTTGAATGTGAAAAATGTCAAAGGCAATACCTTATTTTTAGAAAATTTGTTACAAAAGCATGATATCATCTGTCTTCAAGAACATTGGTTATTTGATTTTGAACTCAAACTCTTAAATACAATCTCTACTAAACATTTAGCACATAGTAAAGCTGTTGACACAAACAACCCAGTGCCCCCTTTACAAATACCTAGAGGCTACGGAGGAACGGCGATTATCCATAGAAATGATTGGAATATAAAAATCACTAGGCACCCAGATGGACAAGATAGAATTGTTGTTCTAGAACTTCATACTAACCCTAGAACATGTGTAATTAGTGCCTATATGCCCTCCAGGGGTAACAACACCAAAGATGACTATCAGTCTACTCTAGATGAGCTAAATGAAGTGTTACAAAAATTTAATAATACACATGCAGTTTTAGTCTGTGGAGACATGAATGCGTCTCTCACAAGAGAACCAGAAAACAATCATGACAAACTCCTGAAACAATTTGTTAATGCAAATGGCTTAATTACAAAACAAATAGGAATACTTACGTTTATACACCCAAACGGGCAGGACAAACATGAAATTGACTATATACTTATAAATGAAAACGCACATAGTCTCATTACGGAAGTGAAAGTGAATACAGAAGATCACCAGAATACATCTGATCATTTATGTATCTCAACAAATCTAAATATAAAATTTGAACGGACAGATATTAAACAGGTAGAAACTCAATCTAAACCCAATTGGAACAAGTGTGACAATAGTACTTACAAAACTCTTACCAAGAATTTACTGAATACACCAGATAATACAAAGGACACAAATATTGAAAATCAAATAACTTCTTAACAGATGTATTAAAACCCCGCAGAAATGAAAAGTATTCCCTCAAGGAAGAAAGGACGTAAACGATCAAACTTAAAAATCGTTGGAAAAGAGGTAAGAGACGCTTCAAAAGAAAGTAAACAAAAATGGTGGGAATGGAAGAACAATGGCTCTCCAAAGACTCCTGGTAACTCTAGCAATGATAGCTGCAAAGAAAATACTAAGAAAAGCTCAGAGACAGGCTCATAATAAAAACAAACAATTGAAACTGGAGAATATAATGAACAGTAAAGGTGATGACAAAATGTTCTACAAAATTTTACGAGAACGACGTTCCACTTCTGCAACTCAAACTGAAATACTAACTATAAATGGTCAACCTATTGACTCCCCTGAAGAAATTACGAAAGCATGGGCAGATTATTTTGAAAACCTAGCAAAACCACTACAAGATGATAACTTCAATGATGAATATCTACAGAGAATATTGGAAGACAACGAACTCATTGAGAATATCTGTGAAACAAACACTAATTCTATTCCTTTGGTTACATTGAAAGAACTTAAAGTTGCAATACATGGACTAAATAATAACAAAGCATCTGATGTGTATGGTCTCACAGCTGAACATATTAAAAACGGAGATAAAGCTATACTATATGCATTATTAGATATCATTAACTCCATCATTATTGACAAAAAGATACCTACTAGTCTTAAAATTAGAATCCTCACTCCTGTATACAAAAAAGGTAGTGCAGATAATCCTGCAAACTATAGAGGCATCTCAGTTACCCCTATTATTCTCAAAATCCTGGAACGAATACTAAATACTCGACATGATGAAATATTACTACATTCACAGTCACAACTACAGTATGGATTCACAAAAGGCAAATCGAGTCTCACTGCAGCTTTTATAATAACTGAGTGTATATTAGAAACAAAGACAAATAAACAACAAATGATTCTTACTATACTGGACACACAAAAGGCATTTGATGTGGTAGCCCATAGTATTCTGCTACGCAGATTGTATTTTAATGGCATTGTAGATGCTGACTGGCTGCTTCTCAAAGACCTGTATCAAAACATGTCCTCTGCTGTCAAATGGAAAGGACTAATGTCTAAAAATTTCCCACTTTTACAGGGTGTAAGACAAGGAGGGGTGTTATCATCTGGTCACTACAAAAGGTACAACAACCCATTACTTATACAATTAGAACAAAACTTTGATGGTGTCAGAATAGGAACAACTAAAATTCAACATGTAACTTGTGCAGACGACCTTGCACTTGTATCTACAAAAGATAAAGAGATGAAACAGATGGTCTTACAAGTCCAAGAATATAGTAATGACACTCGATATAGAATAAACCCAACAAAAAGCAGTACCATACAATATAACTAAAAAAAACTCTCGATAATCCAAAATTACATAGTAAAACCATTGATCTTACTGACAAAACTGTGCATCTAGGTATTACTAGACGTCAAGATGGAAAAGTAAACATCCAAGAAAGAGTCGAACGTGGAAGACGGACTGTGTATTCTTTAATGGAAGCAGGATGTCATGGGAAAACAGGGGTTTCACAACAAATAAAAGCACACTATTGTACTATGTATGTAGTCCCAAGATTTACCTATGGGCTTGAAACACTACCACTTACTAAGAAAGATGAACTGACCCTGGAAAAATTTCAAATTAAAATCTTAAAACAAATCCAGCATCTACCTGATCGTACTGCAACAACTGCAACAGCAGCTCTACTAGGAATACTTCCAGTTCAAACACTAATTCACAAAAAATTGTTAAATCTATTTTACTCCATCCCGACCAACCCTGACACAAAAGAATATGATATCGCAGTCCGACAAATGGCAGTGAAATCAATTGAAGATAACAGTATGGTTTCCAGAGCAAGACGTCTGCTGATACAGTATAACCTCCCCAAAGCTTATGAAATCTTATCTGACCCACCAAACAAGGAAAGATGGAAAGATATGCCAAGATATGCAATCAACCATAGTGTAGAACAGGACTGGAGTAATGATATTAGAGAGAAGTCATCATTAAAGTACCTAAACCCTCTCACCCTGAAAGTTGGAAAGACACATTCAGTATATGCAACTGTCAGACCGAACATTCATGATATTCAGAAAGCAGAGTTGAAAGCTGAATTCTTAACAGGTACATACACTCTACAGGCAAACAGAGCAAAATGTAATCAGTTCCAGGTTGATCCGACATGTGGTGTATGTAAAAAACACCCAGAAACTCGCGAACACATGATCGCAATCGGTGAAAAGTACACAACAATTAGAAATCAATTTATATCAAGAACTGCTAGCATTCTTAATCAATCAGTTCACATCATACAAACATTGACTCCAATCTAATACAAATGGTATTAGATTGTTCTCAACCAGAATTTCAAAAAGTAATACCAATTAAAGACTCTAGTATAGAGCAATTAGAACTATATTCAAGAAAATTCCTATTTGATCTACATGTTCTAAGATCAAAATTGCTTGAGGGAGTTATGTAATAATAAACTGATATGTGCATCTGACAGTTGAAATACTCGTGTAAATATGTCCCATATAACGTACATACATATGATAACAGAGAATAAACTTTGGGAGGCACATGTGTATATGCTCAGTGTACATTATAAAATTTTAATATCAGTGAAATATACTACAGTAAGGCACTTATGAATAATAGAGAATCGTGTATGTCTACCGTATACAGTAAAATATTAATATCAATGTAATATACTTAAAGCATCCGCGAATTATAGTGAATTTCAGTTTAACTTGAAATTAGTTAGAAGCTGCGAATGTATTAAGATTTCAATAAAATAAGGCTAAAAGCAACCATAAGGTAATTCCTGGATAAACGTCTTTTCATTCTTGGATTGGATATATTATTCTGTGGTGATCTTCGATTCGTCGACTCTGGGTTCATCTTAATTTTTGGGAAAGGATTACTACCCGCCTTCGATATTCACCAAGAGAGTCTCTTGGGTGCTCCGACAAGTCAACGGAGGAAACTTCAAGACAACAACAACAACAACAATGTGGCTGTGGCTAAGGTTCTTGTAACGGGACCTCTAGATTAAAACAACCCCTACAGGTCCTGTAATCAATATGAATACTGAGAATGATACTTACAAAGAGGAGACTATATTTTATCTTTAAAACCAGGAGATGGTTTCAAATGTTTGCTCTCGTATTTTTCTCATCGTTTTAAATCCATTGTAAGTGACAGGAAACAAGTAAAATCTATTTATAATAATTCAATCCCGACGGATAAATACGATCGCAAGTAATAAAATAAGTAGAACTTTTTACGCCGTGATCGGAAGCTGTTATCAAATTCTTGTTTTTTCCTGGACTTATAAATTTAAATAATAAACTTAATGTCTCCTTTAGTATTTACGACATGCGGATTGTGTTCATGAATTGTTGAATTCGTTTTATTGCTCGGGTAAATAAATAACGGTGACTACCTCAACAACTAATCATAACTTTTACCAGCAATTACCTTACACACTAGGAATATGTTTTATAAATCATGATAATCAGGCAAAACACACTAAATTCTTTTTGACAATCTATCTTAGCAAAGAGCTATAAATTTGATCTTGGAAACAAACTCGAAATCGATTCACAGTTAGTTATATATAGATATATGCCCATATATACAGGTTATCTCTTGAATCTGGCCTAGTACCCAGTGACTGGAAAAAAGCCACCGTAGCCCCCGTATTTAAAAAAGGTCTCAAGTCTAAACCTAATATAACTACCGTCCAAATTCCTTAACTTGCATGGCTTCTAAACTCCTTGAACACATTGTTGTTTCCAATCTTATGGCCTGTTTTGACAAGCATAAGCTACTTAGCCAGTTCCAGCACGGCTTTAGGTCAGGTCACAGTTGTGAGACTCAGCTGATTAATTTCACTCAGGAACTTTATAACAACACTGAACAGGGTCAACAAACAGATGTTATTGTTATGGACTTTTTGATAAGGTTGATCACATTAGGTTAATTTATAAGCTACAATGCCTTGGAGTCAACCCACAAATTACCAAATGGGTCAAACCCTTACTGTCAAACCGATCACAGAAAGTCGCTGTTGATGGTCATTTTTCCATTTTCCATTCCTGTACTGTCTGGAGTTCCCCAGGGGTCTGTTCTCGGGCCTTGTCTCTTCCTGGTATATATCAGTGACTTACCAGACTCGGTCAAATGTAATGCAAGAATGTTTGCAGATGACACCATAATATAACTTACCATCAACTCCATTTCAGATAGTATATCTCTGCAACAAGACCTCATTAGCTTAGAAACCTGGGAGAAGACATCCCTGTAAACATGAAGTCATTGGGCCAACGACGGAAAACCGTCAAAGGATTATCGTTTTTGGGCCACTGTTGGCCCAACAATGATTAATAAATATTGTAAATACAGCTGTTGGGCCAACGTTGAAGCAACGTCAAATTTCAGTCAGAGATATCTCTGCATTGGCCCAATATTGATTTTCAGGGAAAGACTTACACGGAGAAAACATCGTTGGCCCAACTTTGGCCCAAATGAGATGTAATAATATTCTATCTATAGTGATCTATAATTATATATTTTACAGGTCACTGTTTTATCATAAGCCCCTACAGGGTACAATCATAAAATGTTTACAATAAACCTGTTGAATATTCCAGAACATGAACTCTCGTTAACCCGAGTTATGTAAGAAATCCCAGAAAATGTAGTTAATTTTACTCTCATGGCGAGATTTCTAGCTACATAGACACGTGAAGTAAAGGAAACTATTGTACATGTGATAGATCTAGATTTAACAAAACCTCGGTCTCTTCTGAAAGCTTACGAGAGCACAATAGCTATAAACTGTAAGTAGAAGTTTTTGGATATTTTTGATAAAGTTGTGGAATCTTATAGAGAATTTCTTTTTATAGCCTGTAGTATCCATGTGACTTGAACATATGTTGAATATTTTTAAATTTCTAAAACTGGCGGATGTGTGACTAGTGTTGAGTATTTAATATAACTCGTATTCTCGTTAATTTTAACATATTTTTCCCGGTTAAATACAGACAAAAATAAATTTCATACATTTTACGCAAGTTTATGTCCACAGGTTTATGTGCATCTGTATAGATATTGTTATCAATTTAACGTAGATGGTTTAATCAACATTATGGTTTTCGATTTTTTACAGGCCGGGTGTGTAGTGTTGTTAAATACAATGTCAATCAAGTGATAGCAGCTCCTCCCACTAACTCCCTAGCAGAAGGATATCTCTCTCATACCATTATAAGTTAGTTGAATACATGCATGCGATATGACCACTTGTAGTGTCTTAGTAAATAAACTTGTAGAATAGTTTTATTGAGTTACTCATTTCTCAATACAGTACAATGGCGACGAGGATAAAAAAAGTTGACTTACAATAAATTGAAATAAAAAGTATACTTTCAAGGAAACGCTGGAATTTATGTTTACACATATAAACAGGAACTTAAAAGTTTAGAACACTTTTGGACACCTTTGTTACAATAACTGTCATTTATCTATAACACTGATATTTTGACAATAAATATGGCACAAGGATTACCAGTTTTTCCCGCATTTAGTGTAAACGAGCCTGGCATAGGCCCAAGGTGGAAAAAATGGACAAACCGCTTTGAAAATCTTATGATTGGAATGAATATCAAAGACAAAACGCGACAACGTGCATTATTTCTTCACTATGTAGGGGAAGAAGTCAACGACATATTTAATACATTGCAAGGCACCGGGGACGATTATGAAACCGCAAAAACACAACTGACTGAATATTTCGCACCAAAAAAGTGCACTGAGTACGAAATCTTCAAATTTCGACAGGCCAAACAGGACTCGAGCGAAAACGTAGACAGTTTTCACACGCGATTGAGGGCATTAAGCAGGAATTGCGAATTTCCTGACACAGACAAAGAAATTAAATCGCAAATCGTTCAAGGTTGTACCTCCACACGGTTACGTAGGAAGGCTTTACGAGATGATCTGACGTTGGACAATTTAATAAAGGGAGCACGTGCCCTGGAACTATCGGATCTACAAGCGTCCGAAATTGAGAACAATTCAAAGAACGATGCAGTGAATGTCATGAAATCGAAACACAAGTCAGCATCAACAAAACACAACTCTTATTCGACAAGAAAGAAGGCAACATGCAAATATTGTGGATACGAATACCCACATCAATCAGGAAAATGTCCGGCGGACGGAAAGACGTGCACATACTGCAAAAAGAAAGGTCATTTTGAAAACGTGTGCAGGTCCAAGCAGAGAAATCGTAGGAAAAACGTAAACAGAATGGATGATGAAAGCTCTCAAAGCGAAACTGAAAAACACAAAGACAAATATCAAACAGGGAATGCCACGTACCAAAAACGCAGCCTCCCCAAAACGAAACCCACAGCACGCATACCACAAACACACACACACATACACGCACGCACACACAAAGCCAACACACTAGGACAAAACGAACAAACAGAGGAACACAGTTGGGCACCGCCTTGGAACGGTCAGTGGCAAAAACACCACTTGGGAGCTTAAACCGGTTTATGGTGCGCACCCAACCTCACTCTTACCCCCACCATGTTCCAAAGACACGGGACAGTGTAAATAAAAGTAATCCCCTCCAGGTGAATCTCTAACATACGTAATGGAAACAAAAAGGCATGGCATGTAAAACACAAAAATGCTCGTGTAAAAATATATAAAAAGCAAACCCATAGAACCAAAAACGTATGTACTCAATGCCTTTTCAGAAGACAGAGCAACAAGAGAAACACCCTTAAGGGCCCGACGAAACAGGCCAGAAGACAGATATCAAAACAGTTCAGTCCTGGTAGGATTTAAAAACTGCTTATCATAGAGTCCTCCCCCTCTTCCGTCAGACACAATCAAAGAGGGAAGCGTAGTGTCCAACTGTAAACGGTTTGAACACTAAACATGCGGTATGTCTCAAAACAGTTGGGTCGTAACCTCTTTTAATAATACATTTGGAAAATTACCATGGCCCAAGAAAGTCAAAATAGAAACGAAAATGAAAATAGCATATTTGGATTATCAGTGAATTCGTTGCAGTCATCAAGACCTAATTTGACCATCCAAATAAACGGTCAGTCTGTCAAGGCATTGATAGACACAGGGTCGTCTATAAATGTAATTGATGAAAGGACATACAGCAAGCTAAAAAACAAAGTGACTCTCAGTAAGGTAGACACGAAAGTATATGCTTATGGTGCTAATAAAGTGGACTTATTAGGAAAGTTCCAGGCTACAATTGAAACCAAACACAAGATCACAACAGCTCCAGTATATGTGGCAAAAGGTAAAAGTTGCAACTTGTTATCTTATTTGACATCTGTTGATCTCCAGGTTATTCCTGAAATAAGTGTCATAACACAGAATAAGGTCGATGAACTTTGCGATAAATATGGATCTGTCTTCAAGGGTATTGGAAAAATGAAAGACACTGAAGTAAAGTTGTATGTTGACAAAAATGTTCAACCTGTCACCCAACCGTACAGACGCATACCTTTTCATCTGAGAAAACAAGTTGAAGATGAGCTCCAAAGGCTTGAAAAGTTAGACATCAATGAGAAAGTAGAGGCATGAAGATGAAAAAAACTTTTTCTGGATCAATGACTTGAGAATCACTTGACCCAGAATGTTGAAACTTCATAGGATGATTGGGCATGCAGAGTAGATAACCCCTGTAGATTTTGGACTCACTCGATCAAAGATCAAGGTCACAGAGGCCTGAACATGGAACACGGTTTACTTGAGAACCATTTGACCCAGAATTTTGTAACTTCATAGGGTGATAGGACATGCCAAGTAGATATTCTCTATTGCAGCCAAACATTAGTGTATCTTTGTCTTCCGCTCCTATCCTCTATTGACTTCTTGCCTATTACGACTATGCATTGGGGGACTAGGGAGACATGGGCATCTTCTAATTTGAAATTTAATTGTCCTCATTCGAAGGAGGATGGATATATTGTAAATATTAATGTTTGATGATGGATGTTGATCTGTCTGTAGACAAATCAGTTTCCGGATGATAACCTGAGAACGCTTGGGCCTAGGATCATGAGATCGGGAGATTTGTCATGACCAGCAAATGACCCCTATTGGTTTTGAGTTCAGGAGGTCAAAGGTCAATATCACATTGACAATAGAACTTTTTTGCCAGAAAACTAGATTATGCTTTGGTCTAAGATCACATTTGATACGGAGGTCATTTGAGACTGGTAAATGACCCATGATTATTGATTTAAGATCAATACGTTAAATGTCCAGTAGGCACTGACCAAATAGTTTCTGTTCCTTTTCAGTTAATTCATGCAAGTGTTCTACAAGCTCTTGTTATAACTAGAATATCCAAATAACACATAATTATCAATTAGTCCATGACCTTTGCTCACATTTACTGTTATTCCCCTTGTTCCAGTAAAAGCAGGGTGTTTCCCATTGATTTGTTAAAAAAATGCTTATAATTCAAAAACGATTTTCAGCAAAATTAACCAAACCTCACAAAATTTTCAATAAGCACACGAGCTTTGCTCATATATTATTTTATCCCCTTTGACAGAGTAAAAGCAGAGTTTTACCCCTTGATCTTGGTAAAAGAAAGGTTGAAAATGCTTATTAATTAAAAGTAGTTTAACTAGAATCACCAAACTTAAGCAAACTGTTCATGCCCATTACCAAAAGCTGTCAACCGCTGCCCACATCAGTCCTCTCAGTGCTTTGATTTTACAATCCAGATGATCAGACAGTTGTGGGAGACAATGCGCTTTTCTCAAAAGCAGCTCTAGTTTGTTTTAAATTACAGTCAGAGTTATTTCAAATTCACCATGTTCACCAAATTGGCATTGATTATGCAGTTAGATTTCTCTTTTCAGCAGTAAAACGACTGTGCAACTACTGGACTAAAACATACCAGGAACGTTTTTGGAAAAAGCGAAGCATTTTTGTGCTAAACAACAATAGATTGCCAACAGTTTCCCACTCTTTGACGGTGTCCTGCAATGTTGCATAACATTAGATATACACCTGCAAATAAATGAATTGTAACTTTGATGGGTAACAGAGTCAAAGCTTCACTGTCATTCCATGTGACTTAATTTGTATGGGAAATGTCAACATTTTTTTTCTCTTATCAATTTCCTGTATGCTACTACATTGTAGTATGCAATAATCACCCGCAATTAAATAGAGTCACCTTCACATAACATTTTTTCGTGCCACGTTAAATCACTTAAAATAAATGGTAAAAATTGTAATTAGAATACATTGTTATTTAGTCTCTAATTCAACAAATAATAATACATTTCGATTTAACAGCCATATACTCTTCTACTTTGAATATTGATATTAAAGATCCTGTCATTTTTATGTGGAAAAAGAAAAACAACTCATACAAGTGGAAGAAACTTATAGGTTAATTATATCAGAATATGTCTTGCTTCACAATTTTAATAAATATATTTTATCGATTTTATTGACCTGTATTAGTAACCTTAGATTGCAACACCCATGGTTTTAAACAATGGTAAATGTATACGACTTGCTAAATCATCTAAACCTATTGTATATCAAATTTCAAACAATATTGGGCTCATTCAGAAAAAAAGTTCGCCTGTTGTATAGCAGTTTAAATTTTATTTGTGTATCAGTTTTATTACCGTAAATTATATTTTATTTTTATATTTCACATTTTTTACGAATCTTGTCTACCATATGTGATGCCATTATAAGTCCTTCTTTAATATCTTTGTACAATCAAAGTGAGGTCTTTACATTTAGGGCGTAAATCAATGACCCACGTTGGCTGTCTTGAAATACAATACCATTGATAATTTTAACAAAGCGAAAATAGTATCAATGTAATCGTAAATAAAACCATATCACCATAATAAAAAATGAAAAGTATTTTTTAAAGTTTTAGCTCCAACTTTATTTCACTATTTTATTTATTTGAATTAACTTTTATGTTACATAATGACGTTTTGTAACTATAGCAACATGAACAAAGAAATTGGATTATTATTTTTATTTCTAAACTTGCATTTAGCAGGTAAGTTTTTTCCCCCTTTTCATAGTTCTTTAAATAACTTGATTTTAAAGTTTAAAATTGAAAAGTATTTAAATTATTTGAAGGTGATGTGGGGTGAGGGTGGGTGTGGAGGTGGTGGAAGGGGTAAGGTGGTGGAAGGGGTAAGGTAAAACCAAATAGCCGTTTAAAATATGTCCATTTGATAAAGGACTTTACTGAAGCAAGTAGATAAATTTGAAATATAAGGTAAATATCTCAGCGCGGGGAGGGTGGGGGTGGTGGGGGTGGGAGCAAGAATATTAATCAGTCGTAATTGTTAACCAGCCCTTATTTAATATGAAGTATATTTTGTACAAAATGCAGTGTAAATATATATACATTGGTCATGTATCCTATTGGTCATGCATCCTATATCCATTTTATGAATCGTCGCAACCTTTAACCTGCTAAATTTCTAAAATGGACTGGTCTATCATTCAATTTTGGCACTTCCATTTATTATACAAAGGGGTGTTCACTGAAGATTTACTGACTGAATAGCGAACTGCAGACCATGATCAGCTTACATGGACGTACAAGCTGATCTTGGTCTGCACTGGTCGCAAAGGCAAAATCACTTGCCGGCAGCAGGCTAAAGGTTAAGGTAAATATACAAATTTTACACATCATTTTTATAGTCTCGTTAAATTATCTTCTAATAAATTATATGGGTGATCCATATATTTAAATCGCAGCTTACTGTTCAATGAACATATTAAGTAATCCATAAGAATGTTTTTAATAGAAATAGAGAATGATAAAAATATACTGAGTTATAGTGTCTGTGTTTTTTTTCAACTAGGGCGCTCGTCGTAAAACATTATTTCAATTGATATTTTAGCCGTGCCATGAGAAAACCAACATAGTGGGTTTGCGACCAGCGTGGATCCAGGCCAGCCTGCGCATCCGCGCAGTCTGGTCAAGATCCATGTTGTTCGCTTTTAAAGCCTATTGGAATTAGAGAAACTGTTAGCGAACAGCATGGATCCTGACCAGACTGCGCGGATGCGCAGGCTGGTCTGGATCCATGCTGGTCGCAAACCCACTATGTTGATTTTCTCATGGCGCGGCTCATTTTATGAATGTAATGGAAAGTACAGATACATCTCTCCTATTTCACGTTACAGTTTTACTGCGTGACAAACAGCCTATACAGCTTTTCTACCGACAATATCTTTCAGTTTGTTAATAGCAAATGGGAACTGTTCTTCCCTTTGGTCGTTATATTGTTAATACGAGTAAAGGAAAATACATAATAATCATGTAACTATGGTAGTAAACCGGCATAGCATTGTATATAGGTCATTTGCATGTCTTTGTGTTGTGCTGTTATATATCCCTGTTCCTATGTCATTTATGTCTAGATTGATATGTGAACATTGCATAAGCACCATATTTGTGTCCGATATCAATTTCTTATCTATCCGTAATATATTCTTAGATAGAAACATAACTTCAAATATCATTTTTCATTTTTATAACAACTAATTATTATAGGACGGGACTCTTTCTTTCCGGATTTACCGGCATGCTCGCGCACTTGACATACACTTTTTGTTGTTAGCGCCAAGAAGGTTTGTTGTTTAATTTCTTGATGATTTATATCAAGTTTTGTTGTTGTACCAATAAAATTAATCTTTGATAGTTAGCAATTCATTTCTGATGTAATTGTTTTTATACTGATTGTGCGTTACATGACTGTGTGATCTGAATTAAATATTTGCACTTGAAATACACTTTTATGATAAACGCCAAGAAAGTTTGTTGAATTCTTTTTGATAATTTATATTTATCAGGTATTGTTTCAGTGCCATTACATGCCGAAACATCCCTCACCTGTTTGAAGAAAGACAACCCTTTGACGCATATGTAAGATAATCCGTTATAATCGTGAACATACATTATTTTACCAGTTGCAAATTAGAAAACAGGAATTGCAACAATGGTATCAATTCGAAACTTCATAGCATCTCTAAGCCCGCCCGCTAAGCTCAATAGTGAGAGCGTAGATCTACGGATTGCGGGGTTGTGAGTTCGAGCCCCGGGCGGGGCGTATGTTTTCCATGACGATTTCATTCGTCCTCCACTTCTGATTCATGTGGGGAAGTTAGCAGTTTCTTGCGGAAAACTGGTTAGGTTAAATGCCCACCACCGTCCCCCAACGGCGTAACCCCCCCCCCCCCCCCCCCCCCCCCCCCCCCCCCCCCTACCCCCAACAAAGAAAAAATCATAGCATCTCTGAGATATTTCGCAATCTTATACGTTTTATTTGTGTGTTCTTGACTACATAGTTAACATAAACGATCTATATCTATACCATTACATCTCCGAGATTTAAATTCACCCTTACCGCTGTAGGCTTGAAATCTCGCTTGGGGTTAAAAACTCATGTGAAGAAGCTATCCAGCCGGCTTACCGAGGGCCGGCGGCGCTATCCAGGCATTCGCTCGTGATGAAATAATATTATCTGTTAGAAATAATAAGTGAATAGATGACATATTCATATCATTTTCAGTTATATTATTTTATTTTATGTTTTTCGGTGGTTTATCGAAATATAACGGTGAATTATATCCTGATAAACTCACTGGCCACTCAGTGAAAATTATCAAATCTGATACCCGGATTAACGTCAAAAAGTTTACCGAGCGTACTGAAAGCCGGAAACAATATGACGATGACGTCGTTAAAATGACGTCATCTTTGCGATGCTTCCTGATACAATTTCCCGCAAATTTCGACATTTTATTGAAATAAACACAACAAAAGTAGAGTTTTAGACATAAAATAAACAGAAAAGTTGTTGGTATCGATGTAATATCACGGTAATTTCACTCGTGAACACCAAAAGTTGTTATTTTCACTCGTGGCTGCGCCACTCGTGAAAATATCACTTTTGGTGCCCACTCGGTGAAATTATAACGTAATATTACACCGAAACCAACAATTATCCTCTATAAAATCCACTGTCTTTGTTATATCATACAGGAATAAAGTAAGCAACAAGGGAGATAATAGCTCGCCTTATTTTACACTGATAACATGAAAAGGTTCAAACACATATAAATCTGACACATGCTTTACCATTTTGTTAGCTCACCTGAACCGAAGGTTCAGGGTCAGCTATTAGTATGGGGTGGATGGTCCGTCGTCCATCGTCCGTCGTCCGCATTTTTACTTAAAAATCTCCTCCTCTGAAACTTCTGGTCAGAAGAACACCGAATTTGCTCTGTAGTCCTCTATCAATTTTGTTTAAATGGGGGCACTTGGTCCCTTTAAGGGGCCGCTAGAGCTAAAAATAGAAATACATTTAAACGACTTCTCCTCATGAACCGCTTGATGGATCTTCATCAAACTTGGTCTGTAGCATCATTATATGGTTCACTCCCAATTTTATTCAAATGGGGACACTTGGCCCCTTTTAGAGGCCGCTAGAGCTAAACATAGAACTACTTTTAAACGAATCTTTCTCATGAACCGCTTGATGGATCTTCATTAAACTTGGTCTGTAGATTCATTATGTGGTCCTCTCCCAATTTTGTTCAAATGAGGACACTTGGCTCCTTTTAGGGGCCACTAGAGCTAAAAATAGAAATACCTTTAAACGACTTCTTTTCATGAACCGCTTGATGGATCTTCATTAAACTTGGTCTATAGAATCTCCCAAGTTTGTTCAAATGGGGGCTTTTGGCTCCTTTTAGGGGCCGCTAGAGCTAAAAATAGAAGTACCTTTAAACGAATTCTTATCATGAACCGCTTGATGGATCTTCATCAAACTTGGTCTGTAACATCTCCCAATTTTTCTCAAATGGGGGCATTTTGCTCCTTTCAGGGGTCGCTAGAGCTAAAAATAGAAATACCTTTAAACGACTTTTAATCATGAACCGCTTGATGGATCTTCATCAGACTTGGTCTGTAGCATCATTATATGGTCCTCTCCAAATTTTGTTTAAATGGGGACACTTTGCCCCTTTACGGCTCCGCTAGAGCTTATGATAGAAATACCTTTAAACGACTCGCTTGATGGATCTTCATCAAACTTGGTCTGTAGCATCTCCCAAGTTTGTTCAAATGGGGGCACTTGGGCCCTTTTAGGGGCTACTAGAGCTTAAAATAGAAATACCTTTAAACGACTTCTTATCATGAACCGCTTGATAGATTTTCATCAAACTTGGTCTGTAGCATCCCAGTTTTGTTGTTCAAATTGACCCCTTTCAGGGGCCGCTAGAGGTAAAAATAGAAATACCTTTAAACGACTTCTTCTCTTGAACCGCTTGGTGGATCTTCGTCAAACTTGGTCTGTAGCATCATTATATGGTCCTCTCCCGTGTTTGTACAAATGGGGGCACGTTACCCCTTTAAGGGGACGCTAGAGCTAAAAATAGAAATACCTTAAAACGACTTCTTCTTATGAACCGCGTGATGGATTTTCATCAAACTTGGTCTGTAGCATTATTATATGGTCTTCCTCCATCTTTTTTTCAAATTGGGGCTATTGGCCCCTTTTAGGGGACGATAGAGCTAAAAATAGAAATACCTTTAAACGACTTCTTCTCATGAACCGCTTGATGGATCTTCTTCGAACTTGGTCTGTAGCATTATTATATGGTCTTCCTCCAATTATTTTTCAAATTGGGGCAATTGGCCCCTTTTAGGGGCCGCTAGAGCTAATAACAGAAATACCTTCTAACGACTTCTTCTCATGAACCGCTTGAAGGCTCTTCATCAAACTTGGTCTGTAGCATCATTATATAGTCCTCTCCCAATTTTGTTCAATGGGGGCACTTGGCTCCTTTGAGGAGCCGCCAGTGCTTAAAATAGAAATACCTTTAAACAACTTCTTCTCTTGAACCGCTTGATGGATCTATATTGAACTTGGTCTGTAGCACCATCTTCTCCCACATTTGTTCATATGGGGCACTAAAATAAAAAAAAACTAGCTAAACTATAATAATGCATACTGTTATTTAATAGGGAATCGATCTTACCGATTTTCGTCGCGAAGCGACGAAAATCGGGATCGAATCCCACTACGGTAACATACGAGGGTATCCAAACAACACATACTATCCAAATAAAAAAATATGGAGTTCCGGTTTAGACCATGGGCGTGCGACGACCCCGATGAAATTCGGGATATCACGGTCTTCGTTAATGTTAATAAGCGTCCGTCAGATCAGTAGGCGAAACGCAATATCCGCACAATAAGATGTCTGCGACTCGAAAGAATATTCAAAGTAAGCTGTTAATTTTGTTGCGTCAGAAGCTAATCAGCCGGTAACGTGACTACACTGATATAATCTGTGATACAAACATGCTTTATTCAATACTGAGTAGCATTTTTAAACGGCGACATTTTGAACATTTTTATATTTAGAGTGAGAGTGAATACAGTACACGTTACACTGGCGCCGACATTTTGAAAATTTGAGGAAACAAAAACATTCTCCAACGAGTTCTTCAGCTCGGGGAATGAGAGAATAGATTCACCTTTGTGTCGCTTTTCAGATCGTATTTAATTCCTTTCCGGTACTTTAGTTTCTTTGAACTTCTTTGTTACTAAGCCTATATTGAATTTTTAAAATTAAGAAATCCGTGATTTTACTTGCAGGCATGACTGATTAATGGAATTATTTTACTTTTATATAGAATATGGACGGCACTCCATTACAGCATGTGCATGGTTGGACCTGTTGACATTTTTAGAAACGTGAGTAACTAACTTTCCATTGTATAATAATAATGTAAACAAATACCCCACCCATTAGTCATAGCCTCTATGCCGTCTAAACAGCTGATCGCATGTATTGACATGCTCCCTTAATAAAAAAAAATCCCAAACAAAAATCCGACCTAGATCTACCTACCCTAATATTTTTAGCATGTTACCGGAAACAAATATTTTTCTTAAGGCCAAACTATAAAATACAATTTCTTTATCAAGATGGACTGCTTCTTCAAAACGGAACTCGCCTCCACTATTAAAAAGTGAGTTGTAATATATTTCTAGACAACTACGTAACATGTCTATGTTACAAATAAACTGTCCAGAGAAAGAGCACTGACAAATTGACAATCTAGCTGTTGTAGAAGTACAGTAATACCCGAATGCGCCTCATGTAAATTTGCATGAAGCTCTCGGCCTTCTTACGTCATTTGTCTCATACGTCACCTGTTTCGGAGAAGTGAATCAGTAACAACAAGGACGCAAACATAGAGAATAACCATATTCTATTTATTTATTTATTTATTAAAACTGTTGGAAAAATGATTGCTAAAGGAACAGGAAATAATTCAATAAGGATACTAAACTACAGGTTATCTTTGAACCATGCTTTTGGAAATGATGTTGAATTCAATGAATCATCGTTTCAAGAGCATGGTGCGATCGGTGCCTGGATTTCATCGAGATGATCGACGAAGTCCGACTTATGATGTCGTCGAGGAGACAGACAATTAAAATGAAATTTGTTTGTGAATTGTAAATTTTGGAGGCATCACAACTTTGGAAGATTAACAGTGAGTCAGTTTATTTTTTTTATAAATGTTCATATTTCTTTTTAAAATAACTTTTGTTTATTCAGAACAGGACAATTTCGCAACTATCAAAATTAATTTCGAGCCGCTCGTGAGACTTGGAATTTGATTCATTTCCCGTAATTATCCCGCGACAATGTTAACATTTTCATTGATCTACCTAATTTGCATATTTCCCATGATACCTTGTGGTCAAATTCAACATGGCGTCCCGCATCGATTTGGATGCGCGATTGAAACGGCAAAAAACACAACTAAAAGTAATCATCCGAACATTGCGGAAAGAGTCGACTTCATAGAAATGTAGAAAAAGTGGCAATCAGTTAGCGAAGTAAACACATTTTTGGCAAAATGCGTATATAGAACATACATTAGCTGAAACCTTATATTGCATATTTTTGAATGGAAGGGAATAGAGCTCTGACTGAGGCCCGATAGGGGTAGCCGAATTCAGAGCTCTATGTATAGATCTACCCACCCATAAAAAGCATAGAAATTACTTATTTTTTTAGATTTTTATTTATTCATCAATTTGAAATGGGCCTTTTAGATTATTATTTCTTAAGGCTCACTGCATGTATACACAGTAATTAAGTTGAGCTTATGATTCTGCCGATAAGCTGTGCTCGGCCTAAATATAGCATTATAGGGAATCGGATCGGCTTATAGAAAAAATATAGATTTTAAACAGGCTGGTAACATTGCCCGATCGGGCTTTCGACATAAAAACTAACATTTTTTGAAAAATAGTAAAGATATTTCTTTCAAACTTGGTTCATCTGTTCATATGACACAAATTAAAATAAAAATAACATGGTTGCCTTCAGTTTTGGTAGAATTATTTCCCCTTTTCAGATTTTTATGACGCATAATTTTTGAAGTCCAAAAAATTATGTGTTAATGCATTACATTATGCTATTGGTGTTTGTTATGTATATTCCACACTCATTTGACACCGTGCAAATTGTCAACAGTCGAGATAGCGTTGATAAGCGCAACTTGGCGCAGACATGCAGTTCGGCTCGATCTTTCTTTGGAATATATGTAATACTGTTTACATGTCGTACTGATATAACCACATTTTAAAATAAATTCGTATTGATACATCCGCCACATTTTAAAATGAAGTCATATCTGATCCCTAACAAGTTCGTAATTACAAAAGTACAGCCCTTATCTGGAGTTCTGAAGCATGCTCGATTAGTTGGTCAGAATTATGAAGGAATTGAATTCAAACTGTTCCATAAATGCAAGAGTTTAAGAGTTAGTCAGAACCATATTCATGCAGAAGATGTAATTACTTTCACAAATCACAGGGCTCAAATTTTGGACTCGCTAAATGCAAGTCAATTTCATGGAATGCAAGTTAAGATAAAAATTTCACACAATTTATTTTGTAAATACAAATAATAGTCAAAATTGTTGCGGTTTTTGTTAATGTTTGTAGATTCGCTTTCATTTGAGGATAACAGAAAACACAACATCTTTTTTGGTAAGCCATTTTTTGTTGAATCGATTACTGATTATAAAGAAATGTAGAGGTCTATCTTATAATTAAATCTAGAATGCAGGCTATCTTACTAATTCGTACATGTATACAGTTGAATCGCTATTTATAATATTAGGTACGAAAATTTGCCTTGCCGTAGTTTCAGCCAGTAGTTAAGTTACGCCATCAATGATGCGTTCCGAATTACTTTGAAGGTCATTTTGAGTTATAACGCACAAAATTGTACACCAAGGAAAACCGTGCAAACAATATTGATGTTCTAGCATGATTTTTTAGGATATTCTTTACCTTAATTGAAAGTCTAAATTTGCAAGTAGATTTCAGATTAAGCAACAAGAAAAAAAAGCTACATGCTAAAATTTGCAGTACGTTGGTCAAAAAAGTTAAATTTGAGCTCTGCAAATGCAAACTGAAGCCGCTCACATTACTTTTTGGTCCGATGCATTCAGTTCCTGTTCTCCTAGGAATCCCCAGTCGAGCATGTCCCAAACAATATGATGAAGTATTTTGAGGGTATGAGCTAGACCAGTTGTTTTATGGTTCAAAATTCAGCTTTAAGTTCAGGCATGTGAAATTGGTGTCAGGCTTGGAAAATTTTCTATCTGGTTGCCAGCATGGTTAGTTGAAATCTGAATTTTGTACACTGCACACATACTCAAATACGTTTAAAGTTATACGTTTATGAATCATGACCGTCAGATACCAATAAACAATTGTAGCATTTTGTCAGCTCCTGTGTTCATACTAAACTGAGGAAGGCAGAACAGATTCTTCTAGCTGCTTTACCAGTCTGTTTTTGCCTTTTCATGATACCGAGCAAAGTGAAGGTCATAGACCACCAAGTCAAAAAGGTACCTGGAATTCACTGGGTTAAAGTAATGTTCATACCTGTCAAGACACACGCATTGCGCGTGTGCCACACGCATTTCGGTCTTAGGTCACGCTCACACGCCTACTATTCAAGGTCACACGCATGTTAAAGAAATAAAGCAATCAATTGTTTTTTTCGTAGAAAATTATTGAATCAAACATGCAAGGTGACGTTGACACAGTGTTTTTATACCGTATAATACTGCTTTTACATTCACCGGTGCAACATGTTATTTCTACCGCATGAATAAACATCACAAAAAGTAAACATGGAGGGAGACTATTCAAAACCAGATCTATTGTGTGTTAAAAGTCTAAATTTTCTATGTGAGGGCGTTTCCGGCTTTTAAGGATCATCACCCTCCAGACCCTCATGCGGGAAAACTTCCCTTCGAACTCCGATCACACTCGTGGCCTTTGTGGAGCCTTGACAGCTATGAATGTTTGGCTGTTCTGGCTGGTCAGTCGTGTAAACAAACCTACTCATACAGTGGCTTTTCTTTTTTCAAAACTGAAATTTTTAACCGCATTTACTTCGTTTCATTATACATTTTGACAAAATTTGCTACTGTTTTATTTTCATTAAAAAAAGTTTTATTTAATAAATTTCTCCCGCCATGCCAATGATATAATTGGGGTCATCTTATTGGCATGAAAATTGATAAACTGCAAAAAGGATGTTAGCTCTTAGACCTTTGAAATTTCAAAACAGCTGGTTGTCCATGACATTGTTTTCTTAATTTGCTCACCTTTCACTATTTTCAGGCATCTTGGTCTATTATACAGAGTATTGTTGTACTGCTCCAAAGTGCTTGTTGACAGACTGAAACCACTTGCTTGCGGCTCATAAGGTATTTCTATCTTTCTGTTTCTTTATTATATAGTTGCAGCTGTGCACCATGGGAAGCAGTTTCAATCATTCAAAAGGCATGATTTACTGTATGTATTTGTGTGAACAGATTTTTGCGATTGAGTCAGTGCATAGAATCAAATACCAAGGAACATTAGGCGTAAAAAAAATTGTCTGTTTCCTGTATCCTGACCTACCATAAATTTTTGGCCCGACCCTAAATGGACGGTCCATCCGCCTTTGTCTTTGAGAACATTTTTTGACAAAAAGTTGCAAAACTGCACTTTTTATGCTTTAAACATGGACAGTGATGTTATAAATCAACTTACTGATGCTCTAGAGGCATAACCCCCCTATTTGTATTCATTTTTTGACACAAAAATAATTTCCAAAAAGTCTCCCTAAAAATAATTTTAAAAAATCCAAAGAAAAAGTTTTTCCGACCTACCTACCCTAATTTTTTTTAGCATGTTACCGGAAACAAAATTTTTTTTAGACCTAATAGTAAAGACTCCATTTCATTTTCTTGATGATAAAGCATTTCTGGACAAAACCATAAAATTTAATACATGTATGCAAATTTAAACAATTATTAGCTTGATCACCTGTCACAGGGTGACAACATGAGTTGATGTCCGTCATGTGCCAACAATTTGTAAAAATCTTCTTCAGAACCACTGGGCAGATTTACACCAAACTTCACAGAATGATCATGGGGTGGTCCTCTTTCAAAATTACCCAAAGAATTTAATTCCATATAGAACTCACCGAAAAGAAAAACTTTGAAAATGATTTCTTGTCAGAAATTGTTAGCCGGCAGGGCTTTTCATCCTTATATGACAGAGGCCTATATTCGGCCACTTCCCAATCCAAAAATATTGCATTTTTTCCCCAACATCCCAAAATGCAAGGTAACATTTCCCAAAAACCACATCAACAAATGGTTTAGTTTTATTTACATTTTAGTGTTACCGGAGGAAGCAGTTCTCAGATATTGATTTTTTAGCTCACCTGTCACAAAGTGACAAGGTGAGCTTTTGTGATAGCGCGGCATCCGTCTGTGCGTCGGTAAACTTTTGCTTGTGACCACTCTATAGGTCACATTTTTCATGGGATCTTTATGAAAGTTGGTTGGGGTCTCTTTTTATCAATTTACAATATTTGATTTCTGTTTTACAGGTTCACTTCTTGAGAGCAGGCAGCTACAAAATGGAAGGTCAACAAATCCAGTATACTTGAAAAGCAAGAAAGAAACACCAGAAAAAATAAAAAGACAGAAGAACAAGAGAACTTTAATAAAAAAAAAACTTTTAAGGATAGGAATTCAGTATTTATTTAGAAACTAAATATATTTTGAGAACAGCAGTGTTTGACTAAGCTCTGTTACTTTAAGAGATAATGTATTATCACATTGGTTTTGTTATTGTTGAGCCCGCTTGCGGAAGCGAAGACATAGTTGTCCA
This sequence comes from Mercenaria mercenaria, assembly GCF_021730395.1. Lineage (NCBI taxonomy): Eukaryota > Metazoa > Mollusca > Bivalvia > Venerida > Veneridae > Mercenaria > Mercenaria mercenaria. The sequence continues at coordinate 1,203 of NW_026460266.1, read as the reverse complement.
AATGTCTATTCGGTGTATGTGCGTGCGTGCGTGCGTCTGTCCTGATTAGTTTGTCCGGACCATAATTTGGACATGCATGGAGCAATCTTGTTTATATATGGTATGAATGTTAACCTCAGTGAGACGGAGTGTCATGCGCAAGCCCCAGGTTCCAATCTCAAAGGTCAAGATCACACTTACAGGTCAAAGGTCAAATTCAAAAATGACTTTGTCCGGAGCATTTCTTCTTCATGCATGGAGGGATTTTGATGTAACTTGGCACAATTGTTCACCATCATGAGATGGAGTGTCATGCGCAAGAACCAGGTCCCTAGGTCTAAGGTCAAGGTCACACTTAGAGGGCAAAGGATACAAGAATGACAACTTTGTCTGGAGCATTTCTTCTTCACGCATGGAGGGACTTTGATGTAACTTGGCACAAATATTCGCCACCATGAGACGGAGTGTCATGCAGAAGAACCAGGTCTAAGGTCAAGGTCACACTTAGAGGTCAAAAGTCAGATACAAGAATGACTTTGTCTGGAGCATTTCTTTTTGATGCATAGAGGGATTTTGATGTAACTTGGCACAATTGTTCATCATCATGTGACGGAGTGTTATGCATAAGATCCTAGAATTACTTCCCTTTGTTGTTACTATAAACAGCTTACATTTGTAACTTGTTTATTACTGGTCGTAGGGAAAAATCAAGACCACTTTTCTGTAGTACAATATGCAAGTTACATCCAATTTTCAGGTGTATTTTGACCTATCTCTGCTGGTGCGGATTTTTGTGTGGACTGAAAATTTATTTATTTTTTTTTTTTTTATTTTTTTTTTTAAATTTTACGTTCCTTTGTTGTTACTGTAAATAACTTATATTGTAACTTTTTGCAATCTCTTTTATTTGGCATAAATGTTTGCCTCAATGAGACAAGGAGTGTCATGCACAACTCCCAGTCCTTTTGACAGCTGGCGGGCTTGACATATTGCCCGTGGGCATCTAGTTCTCATATTTTTCATGAGATTTTAAAGAGAATGTTCTGTTATACCCCCATGTAGTAAGCTTGTCTGTCTTTCAGTCAGTAGGTTTTCATGGCTTCCAGATGATAACTCATGAAAAGCTTGACCGATTTAAATATTTTTTGGTACATAGTTACAGGTCAAGTTCGACTTTGGGGTCAGTAGGTCAAAGGTCAAGATAACTTGCTTTTGCCTGGGATC
>NW_026460265.1:0-23026 GCF_021730395.1 Mercenaria mercenaria | reverse complement strand
AGTCGCTTAAAGAGTTGTTTTCTAAAATTTCATCAACAATTTCTTTGAAATCATGCTTTATCAAATACCAAAATTTTTGATACCACTCGGCTGGAAGTCCGTCAATGCCAGGTGATTTCGATTTTTCGATTGTGACCGCTTGATGTCCGTCGTGCGTCGTCCGTCGTGCGGCGTGCGTCGTGCGTCAACAATTTGTAAAAAAATCTTCTTCTTGAAAACCACTAGGCAGAATTTCACCAAACTTCACAGGAATGATCCTTGGGTGGCCCCCTTTCAAAATTGTTCAAAGAATTTAATTCCGTGCACAAGTCTGGTTGCCATGACAACCGAAAGGAAAAACTTTAAAAATCTTCTTCTCAAAAACCAGAAGACCTAGAGCTTAGATATTTGGTTTGAAGCATTGCCTAGTGGACCTCTACCAATTTTGTTCAAATCATGATCCCGGGGTCAAAATAGACCCCGCCCCAGGGGTCACTGGATTTTACATAGGAAAATATTAAAAAATCTTCTTCTCAAAAACCAGAAGCCCTAGAGCTTAGATATTTGGTGTGAAGCATTGTCTAGTGGACCTCTACCAAGTTTGTTCAAATCATGACCCCGGGTTCAAAATTGACCCCGTCCCAGGGGTCACTTGATTTTACATAGGAAAATCTTCAAAAAATTTCTAAAAATAAACCAGAAGGCCTAGAGCTTAGATATATCACATGTAGCATTGCTTAGTGGACCTCTACAAAATTTGTTCAAATCATGACTCCCGGGTCAAAATTGACCCCGCCCCAGGGGTCACTTGATTTTACATAGGAAAATTTTCAAAAATCTTCTTCTCAAAAACCAGAAGCCCTAGAGCTTAGATATTTGACATGTAGCATTGCCTAGTGGACCTCTACTAAAATTGTTCAAATCATGACCCCAGGGTCAAAATTGACCCTGCCCCAGGGGTCACTTGATTTTACATAAGAAAATCTTCAAAAAATTTCTAAAAATAAACCAGAAGGCCTAGAGCTTAGATATTTCACATGTAGCATTGCCTAGTAGACCTCTACAACATTTGTTCAAATCATGACCCCCGGGGTCAAAATTGACCCCTCCCCAGGGGTCACTTGATTTTACATAGGAAAATCTTCAAAAATTTTCTAAAAATAAACCAGAAGGCCTAGAGCTTAGATATTTCACTTGTAGCATTGCCTAGTGGACCTCTACAAAATTTGTTCAAACATATCCCCCGGGGTTAGAATTGACCCCACCCCAGGGGTCACTTGATTTTACATGGGAAAATCTTAACAAAAATTTCTAAAAATAAACCAGAAGGCATAGGTCTTAGATATTTGACATGTAGCATTGCCTAGTAGACTTCTACAAAATTTGTTCAAATCATGACCCCCGGGATCAAATTGACCCCGCCCCATGGGGTTACTTGATTGTACATAGAAAAATCTTCAAAATTTTCTAAAAATAAACCAGAAGAGCTTAGATATTTGACATGTAGCATTGCCTAGTGGACGTCTACAAAAAAATTTCAAATCTTGACCCCCAGGGTCAAATTGACCCAGCCCCAGGGGTTACTTTATTTTATGTTACTATAAATAGCTTATTTAGTAACTTCTTTATTATTGGCCGTAGAGAAAAACCGAGACCACTTTTCTGTGGTACAACATGGATGGTACCTCCAATTTTTAGGTGTATTTTGACATATCTGTACCTTTAAGAAAATTTCAACTATATTTACTCATCATTCTTTTGATTGATCTTGATTATGATTTTTTGACCTTCCTTTCCTGAAGTGCAATGATAACAGGTGAGCGATATAGGGCCATTATGGCCCTCTTGTTTGAATTTAAACACTGAATTTTCTAATTCTTATAAATTGATTTTTGATTCAAGTGAGCGTTTATCGCTTGTCGTCAACTGATTTCTTATGTTGGAGAGTAGAATATTCGCTGATTCAGAATCAATATTTTCAGCTTGAAATAATTTTTTGTAAAATTTTGTTTGAATTCTTAAAATGTTTTCTATACCAAATTCAAATTTTCCTGATTCTGATTTTATTTTCGACCAAAGCTTTTGCTCCCCGTTTCTTTTTTCAAGATTAAAAAAGTAAGCAGAGGATGTCTCATTTTCCTCAATAAACTGTGCCTTTGACCTTATTTTTGCAGCGGTTGTTTGATTTTCATAAAATTGTTTTATTTGAGTCTTTAGATTTTCTATTTCGGGATCATTTATGTCACTATTTGCTTTCCTACTTAATAAAAGCTCTAACCTGTTTTCAAGAGTTGAAATATTTGGTTTATTTCGTTTTTGCTCGGAGCAAAAAGCAATTGTTATTGATTTTATTTTACATTTAGTTAAATCCCACCATCTTCTTTTCGAATTACATTCTGCCTTGTCTATTTTTCAAACCGCCCAAAACTCTTCTACTAGAGAGACATAATTAGGATTATCGAGAATACTGGTATTTAGTTTCCAAATACCCGGCCCCCTTTCTTCGTCTTCTGTTTATTTTTAAGGAAATTAGGTCATGGTCCGAAAACATGAAATGTTTAATTTTCGTATTTAATATTTCGTTATTGATCGACTTCGAGGTAAGAAAATAGTCAATACGCGACTTGCTGTTGTTACGTACGAATGTATAATCTCTCGTTGACGGATAGCGCCTTCGCCATATATCTTCTACATCAAGCGAAGAAATTAAATTTGAGAGATCACCTGACCCACGATCTAAATTTGTATTTAAAGTACAATAATTGTAGTCACCCGCAATTATATGTGGCATGTCAAACTGCAATAAATTCTGTTTAACAAAGTTAAAAAATATTTTCCTTTCATGTCATTTGGGACGTAAACATTTGATATTCTGTACATTTTTTGTGTGTCTAATTCAAACGTGATTGACATAAATCGACCGTCACTATTATTGTGGGGATTATCTACATTTATAGATAGTTTATCTTTTATTAAAACCGATACCCCATTTGAATAGTTATTACCGTTATTCCAGTATGATTTACCTCCCCACTGACGCGCCCATTGTTTAGCTTCAAATTCATTTCCACAATGTGTTTCTTGTGAAAGAATTATATCATAGTTCTTTTGTTTTAACCAGTTAAATATTAAGTCCCTTTTCTTTTCATTTCTTAGGCCATTCACATTTATAAAACAAATACTGTAATTCATAGATGTGTATCTTGGTCGTTTTTACCATATTTTGGTTTTGGACGTGTAGCCGACGGCGGAGTTGAGGAGTCACTTTCCCTTACTCTTTTTTTTTCATGTGCGGCGTTTTGCCAATTAATTCGTCAGACTCCCCCTCAAAGAAAAATGCTTGAAAATTGCAATGAAGCTCCTCAGCCCCCTCATCGGACACGTGCTCACCGCATCGTACAGAGATTTTTTAATGTTTTGGCCTTCAAAAAATAACTGATCGTTGTCCAAGAAATGACACCCAGGCGTGGAGTTACAGTATTCAAAGACGGCCTTGTTTACAATTTTTGAATCAGGATTCATGGCTTTTGCAAGCATGGTCTTCCCCAGTCTCGGTATGATGCTCGAGAACGCAACTGGAGTGTTTGGCCATTTATTTACAACTTTTTTCAATGCACATTTTGCATGTTCAGTCACAGACTTGACCTTACCACTTTTCATGTCATTTGTACCAAGGTGTATTACCACTGATGCAACTTTTTCATCTTGTTTGAGTTTTGTTTTTGATATTAAAGAATCAACATCGCTTAGTGCTTTTCCTGAAAAGGAAATGTTTTTGATATTGTCATTTTTAATGTGCACTCTTAAAGAATTTGAGTCACCCAGGATTAAATGCACTTTCCGTTTGTCGCATACTTCCTGTGTATTGGTTCCCTGTTTTGAAGTTTCTGAAGCAGTTGCTGATGCAGACGACGGTGTATCCTCGGCAGGCGCCGAAGTCGGCTGCTGTTGATCAGTTTCGGTTGCCAGTGACATGTTGATTGTATCACATGTGCCAAGATCTTCGATTGGAGCAAAACGGTTTGAAAGTTCATACGACTGGTGTGATAACGATGTGTTTCCATCGTTCTGCGTCGCTGCTTGGCCCTCGAGAATTTCATCCGTATATTCGCCGTAAATATCTGTTGGACAATTAATTGAAGGTGACCTTCTTTACCGCAGTAGTGACATACTTTTTCCCGTGGGCAGTCTTTTTTCACGTGCTCGAGTTACAGTTCCAGCATAACTGTTGTTTTGCACGATCGGATCTATTTTCCCGCGAAAATCTTTGATTGATCGGGTTTATTGGGACATTTGAAATATGGATGATCAGTCTGTTCACAGTATCTGCACGGGGTCCTATTGTTGTCTGCGAATATTCTTACTTTAAACTGACCTATATCTTCAGTCAACGGTAATAATGGGGCACAGTTGATAATCTTTAGGTATCATGTACCATTTTGAACTTGCGTACCTTTGATAAGTCGTCGCACAACGCTACCCATTACTTCTTCTCCATATTTAGACAAACAGTTAATTAGTAAAGAATCTGACATTTCATATGGTGCATCTTTAATTGTAACATTTGTAATGATTTTGTCTTCGTCAGTTATATTCACAAACCGGTTCTGAAGTCTTAAATCGTCTACGATGAGCTGGTTTTTTACCTCAGTGTTTACTAGAGTCAATATGCATTCTCTTTCAGTAATTTGAATAGATTTGATATTTGAAAGTTCAGTTTTCTCTTCCAAAGCTGTAAGAACTTCATTATGTGACAGTTTTTTCAAGTATTTAGTCGAAAATTTGACTGACAAGGGCCTCGTCAAGAGGGCAGCAATCTTGGAATATATTATATATGCAGGGCACAAAAAGGGATAAAGAAACACTACTCTTGATTTCCAGCAATAATCCAATGTCTATGTATTCCAAAATGTTCAACAAAACATGTAATCCGCAATCACAACTTGAAGAAAACATTGACTGTGGAATTTTACAAAGTAAATAATTAAATCCCAGTCAGAATTAGCCGTGCGACCATTTTCCAAGCGACCTTGACCTTCGACCTTTTTCTTGAAAACCACTGGGCAGAATTACACCAAACTTCACAGGAATGATCCTTGGGTGACCCCCTTTCAAAATTGTTCAAAGAATTGAATTCCATGCAGAACTCCGGTTGCCATGGCAACCGAAAGGAAAATTTTAAAAATCTTCTTGTCCAAAACCACAGGGCCTAGGGCTTTGATATCTGGTGTGTAGCATCATCTAGTGGTCCTCTACCAATATTGTTCAAATTATCCCCCTAGGGTCAAATATGGCCCCGCCCCGGGGGTCACATGGTTTATATAGACTTATATAGGGAAAACTTTGAAAATCTTCTTGTACAAAACCACACAGCCTAGGGCTTTGATATTTGGTATGTAGCATCATCTAGTGGTCCTCTACCAAGATTGTTCAAATTATCCCTCTAGGATCAAATATGGCCCCGCCCCGGGGGTCTCAAGTTTTACATAGACTTATATAGGAAAAAAAGTTTAAAAATCTTCTTGTCTGAAACGACAACACTTAGACCTTTGATATTTGGTTTGTAGCATTGTCTTATGGTCTTCAACCAAAATTGTTAAAATTGTACCCCTGGGGTGAAAAGAGGCCCTGCCCTGGGGGTCCAAAGTTTTATATAGACTTATATAGGAAAAAACTTACATACAACCTATGCTTTTGATATTTGGTATGATGCATTGTCTAGTAGTCCTCTACCAAAATTGTTCAAATTATGCCCCTGGGGTTAAAAGAAGCCCCACCCCAGGGTAACTTAGTTACTGTGTGAGTTATATAGGAAACAAGAGCTGTCTCCATAGGATGACACATGCCCCCGATGGCACTTTGAATGAATAGTTATGGCCGATGTTAGAGTTTAGGACCTTTGGCCTACGGACCTGGGTCTTGCGCGCGACACGTCGTCTTACTGTGGTACACATTCATGCCCAATAATTTTAAAATCCATGCATGAATGACAAAGATATGGACCGGACACGCCCATCAATGCTCTATCATGAAATATGACCTTTAACGTCTAAGTGTGACCTTGACCTTTGAGCTACGGACCTGGGTCTTGCGCGCGACACGTCGTCTTACTGTGGTACACATTCATGCCAAGTTATTTGAAAATCCATCCATCGATGACAAAGATATGGACCGGACACGAAAATTGCGGACAGACCGACAGACAGACGGTTCAAAAACTATATGCCTCCCTTCGGGGGCATAAGAATACTTAAAAAAGCATTTGATCCTATTTCCAAGACTGTTTAATAATAATTACCTGATGAACCCAAGTAATATGATGTCACTTGACTTTGACCTTGACCTACTGACCTACTTTCTTGTTTTTGTACCCCCCGACAACAAAGTTGTAAGCGGGGGTATACTGGTTTCAGGTTGTCTGTCTGTCTGTCTGTCTGTCTGTCTGTCCATCCGTCCGTCCGTCTGTCTGTCTGTCCGTCTGTCCGTCCGTAGACACAATCTTGTGCGCACCATCTCTCCTCATCCACTTGACACAATTTAATGAAACGTCACACAAATGATCAGTAACAACAGTAGTTGTGCATAGGGCATGTTAGGTTCTTTCAGAAAAAAAAATTGCAGAGTTATGGGACTTTGGTTTTTGTTACTAAACTATATACATAGACACAATCTTGTGCGCATCATCTCTCCTCATCCACTTGACACAATTTAATGAAACTTCACACAAGTGATCAGTAACAACAGTAGTTATGCATAGGGCATGTTAGGTTCTTTCAGAAAACAATTTTGCAGAGTTACGGGACTTTGGTTTTTTGTTACTAAACTATATACATAGACACAATCTTGTGCGCACCATCTCTCCTCATCCCCTTGACACAATTTAATGAAACTTTACACAAGTGATCAGTAACAACAGTAGTTGTGCATAGGGCATGTTAGGTTCTTTCAACGACAAAAATTGCAGAGTTATGGGACTTTGTTTCTTGTTAACATACTATGTACATACAAGCTGCATATGCAGTCTTGTGCGCGCCTAATCTTCCGAACCCTTGCACACAATTTAATGAAACTTCACACAAGTGATCAGTACCAACCCTAGTTGTGCATGGTGCATGTTACGTTCTTTTAGGTAGATATTCTGCATAGTTATGGCACTTTGTTTTTTGTATACATACAGTCTATATACATACAGTCCACATAATTATGCAATCTTGTGTGCGTCAAATTGCAATGTACTGTGTCAGCGCATGCGGGGGGTACATTCATCACCTTTAGTGATAGCTCTAGTTTAAGATACAGCCTTGAAATTTTGATGACATACACAGTTTTGCACACCAATCGTAAAACTGAATATCATTGACCATGAATGTGACCTACTGACTTTCATTATATTTTATCATCAGTTTGATCTTTGAAATATGTAGCTCATATTACTCAGGTGAGCGATCCAGGGTCATCATGACCCTCTTGTTTGGTTGTGGTCAGCAGTTGTGCCCATATTGAAAATTTCAGATTTGTTTAAAAATTTTATGATTCTCCCTCCAGAAGGAACAGCTTGACCCATTTATGGACCAATAAAAATAGAAAAATCTTTAAACACTTTTTTCACATGAATTACTAGATGGATCTAAACCAAACTCGATCTGTGGCATCCATGTATAATAGTCCACTCTCAAATGTATTGAAATTGTTCTGCCTGGTTCATTTTAGGGTCCGCAAGAGCTAAAAGTCAAAAGCAACCTTTATTTACGACACATCCCGGCTGTCAAAATTCCAGAAGTTTCCATGGAAGTCCGGACTCTGGAGTAATCGGACAAACTTTCCGGAGCTTGATATGGAATACTGCGGAAAAATGTCCAGGAATTTCCGGAGAACTTTCCATGGACAATTTTCCGGAGTGATTCCACTGACGTCCGTGTACAATTTTCCGGAGTTATTCCACAGTCGTCCAGGAAGTTCTGCTGACAGTATTATTCAATAGCAATAAATGTGATTTATAGACTTTTTTGCAGTACATGTATAGTGAGCAATAACACTTCAGTACAAGCAATATGATTTTATTGCTTGTGATCACTTTTGCAGTTTCAAACACTATATGATATATATGAACAAGGACAATAAATCTTTGCCAGTTAAAAGTGACTGATTAGAATATTTTTTAAGCATATACGTAGTTTCGAACAAAGATTAGTAACACTAAAATAATGATGAAATCATTCAAAGAAAGTACCTAAAGATATCTGTTTTCATATATGCATATTATTTACAAAATCTTTGTGAAGCCTTTGGTTATACTTTAGCATTCATTGTTTTATGCTATATAATGACTGATGTACAAATATACATGCATGTGTTAATTAGCATAATTACAAATGTATGTATTGTTTCATTGGTCAATTATGTAAACAAACTTACTTGAGCAATTTCTAGAATCCTCAGTATTAACTTTGAACTGAATTACCTCAAATAATAAAGTTTCACTAATTTTTACACAACTTGTTAACATCAGACTTCCAGTTACACATTTTGAAAATTCCTCTGTAAGATCAGTTTATCTAATTAGCTGAGCTTGATCACATGGTACTCCCAGTCTGATGCTAATTGTCTTGATGTGTTTAAAATCCCTTAGAAAATGACAGAGTTATTTTCCAGAGTTAAATGACCAGAATTTTTTCAAAGTGCTACATTTCCGCAGTGTCGATGAATATTCCATGAACATTTTGATAGATGTCCAGAGTGATTTCCAGAGATGTCCGTGGAAAACATTTGCAATCACTCTGGACATGTTATATAACAGGTGACTTTTCCGGACTATTCCATGGAAAGTACCTACTTTCCATGGAAGTTTTGCATTTGTCTGCAATTTTTCCACAGTTACTCTGGAATATGTACAGCCGGGATGAGAAGTTTCATTAAAATCTACATTGTAAAATATTTATCTTTGCAAAAACGTCATCAAAATTGTGAACTTACCATAGACGCCCGTTATAAAAACTTGTGTGAAGTCCAAATTTTTCAGTCTGGCAAAAGTCAAGCACACGACCCTATCTTTTTATTTGCCGAATTTTCTAAGCATATTTTAAAAGTTTTGAAAAATGGTTATACTAAATTTTACATTGTAAGAAAAATTTGATCTGATCGTAACCCCTTCTAGGGACAGACGTAGCGAAAAATAGAACTACCTTTAAATAATTTCTTGTTATCTTTCATGAGACAGTTATGAAACATACTCAGTGTGAAAGGATCATGATCAGGTCACTCTTTTAAAAAAGATGCGGGAGAACTGATTCCTTTCTCATGTAAACATGACCTTAAGTTGACCTTGAAAATTCCCTATGTCAGAAACTTTTATGTAATTCGGCAGTGTAGATCAGTGACATCTCACAACATTGATCAGTAGACTGGCTTCTGTCCATGAGTTTCTCATGTACAAAGTTTCTTCATTAACATTGGAAGTAACTCTAGCAGGTTATTTTTATACTGTCATCAGATGAAAATTTTACAGTCTTAGATTTTACTTACAAAATGTTTTCAGTTTTTCTATTTGAAATAAGGATTCGGCCAGGGAATCAGGATTATTGAGCAGCATGGTTTTCTCGCACAATTGTAACTAACTCTATTAAAATGTTTAAGTTCCCTTTTGGTTGGAAACCAGTTTCTTGTCCTGTAGTTCATTTTTTTTTGACTGTCCGTTGTTCCGTTTTTCCTTCCGTCGTGTCCAGTCCATAACTCTGTCATTCATCAAGAGATTTTACTGTTACTTGGAACAAATGTTCCGATAGCTCAAAGGTCAAGGACACACTTGGAGGTTATAGGTCAGCAAGACTTTTTACCTGTCTGGTCTGTAACTCACTCATTCATCAAGAAATATTAATATTACTCCGCACAAATGTTTCCTGTAATAAGACAATGTGTCATGTACAACTTTCAGACCACTAGCTTAAAAGTCAAAGTCACACTTGGAAATCAAAGGTTAGAATTGGTATAACAGGGATGTTTCGTGTCAGGACCAGAACTCTTGAGGGATGTTACATGGTGTTAAAACAAGCAAAACTTTACTTGAGTTGAGGTTACACAACACCTGAAAGGATAAATCTGTATTTTCTATGAACAGTACAGTCTTTAAAGAGCCTTTTAGTACCGGTATTAATTGGCTCTAGTGATAGCATACTTTCTGTAATGGAGAAAGGCCAAAAACTGTCCATTCTTTCACATAATGGATAGTTTGAGACTTTTCTCTGACTTAAAACACGGTACTCACGAAAAAATCAAGATTGTCGTGATATTATATAATGTCTCTAATATTGTCCTCTTTGAGGCAAAGACAATTCATTGATTTGTGTCTCTGTGCTAAATAAAAATACAAAGTCAAATGGAGTTTAAAGTAGATTGCACTAATGATATTCAGTGCTGATTCTTAGGAAAGTTTCGAATATATCTCGTTTTGTCATATTTATGAATGATTTAAAGTACCTTTACAAAAAGTAATATTTAACTTGGCCTTATGATGTATGTATCAATAGTTGTCCATGCTTTGTTCGTGCTGAGTTTGCAGTTTTATATAAATCAAGTAAATGACGGGTCCAGGTGAAGACATTCTAAAATGTATGTATATGTATTTTATATTATTATTAGAAAACAATCGTTCTTATCTCGTAATTACGAGATATTCTATCAATTTTATTAAAAGAAAATTACCCGTATACATGAGATCTTTACTCGTTTTGACTCGTATCTCGTTTTTACAAGAAAATATTTCGTTATTACAATAAATAATATCGTTATTGCAAGAAAATTGTATTAAGTTCAATTAAAGACCTGCTCCAGTCCTACCTTTTAACGTTAAATTGTCACTGAAAAAGCAGAAAAATCCTGACTATGAACAGTGAACAGCCTGTCAAAATAGAGTCTATTTTATATAAAATTCTATATAAAATACCTGTGGTTTTGCGTGCTAAAGTGTGGCGCATGGCCGTTAACTGTTACCTATTGTAATCATGGGTTGCATACACACAATAGAATTTGAATAGCCGCGGAGCAGGGCTTTAAGATCATTACGGCCAAATTTTCTGGTAATACCGAAACGTGCAGTAAAACTTTAGGGAACTTGATGTTGTTTTTTTTTTTTTGTCTTTGTAGTAGAAAGGCGAAATTGCACATTTCTTGGTAGGACTGCAACAAATGTCAAAACTTTAACCAATTTTACACGAACACTGCATGAGAAAGATAGGTCTGCAGCATTTGAAAAAGAAAGGAAAATTATGTGTTTTAGCTCGACTGTTCAAAGAATAGGTGGAGCTATCGGACTCCAGTTTGTTTAATTCTGCCCATTGTTGTCTCATTTAGGGCACAGCCATTATTTTATCTTGGGACCATACGCCGATTTTTAGCTCACCTGAGCACGAAGTGCTCAATGCGAGCTTTTTAGCTCACCTGAGCAATGCTCAGGTGAGTTTTTCTGATCGCTCGATGTCCGGCGTCCGTCGTCCGTCGTCTGTCGTCTGGCGTCTGTCGTCTGTCAACATTTAGCTTGTGTATGCGATAGAGGCTGTATTTTTCAATTAATCTTCATGAATATTGGTCAGAATGATAACCTTGATGAAATCTAGGCCGAGTTCTAAAATGGGTCATCTCGGGTCAAAAACTAGGTCACTAGGTCAAATCAAAGAAAAACCTTGTGTATGCAATAGAGGCTGTATTTTTCAATTAATCTTCATGAATATTGGTCAGAATGATAACCTTGATGAAATCTAGGCCGAGTTCGAAAATGGGTCATCTCGGATCAAAAACTAGGTCACTAGGTCAAATCAAAGAAAAACCTTGTGTATGCGATAGAGGCTGTATTTTTCAATTGATCTTCATGAATATTGGTCAGAATGATTGCCTTGATAAAATCTAAGCCGAGTTTGAAAATGGGTCATCTCGGGTCAAAAACTAGGTCACTAGGTCAAATCAAAGAAAAACCTTGTGTATGCAATAGAGGCGGTATTTTTCAATTGATCTTCATGAATTTTGGTCAGAATGATAACCTTGATGAAATCTAGGCCGAGTTCGAAAATTGGTCATCTGGGGTCAAAAACTAGGTCACTAGGACAAATTAAGGAAAAACCTTGTGTATGCGATAGAGGCTGTATTTTTCGACTGATCTTTATGAAATTTAGCCAGAATGATTACCTTGATAAAATCTAGGCCGAGTTCGAAAATGGGTCATCTGGGGTCAAAAACTAGGTCACTAGGTCAAATCGAAGAAAAACATTGTGTATGCAATAGAGGATGTAGTTTTCAATCGATCATTATGAAATTTGGTCAGAGTGATTGCCTTGATGAAATCTAGGTCGAGTTTGAATATGGGTTATCTGAGGTCAAAAACTAGGTCACTAGGTCAAATTAAAGAAAAATCGTGTGTATGCGATAGAGACTGTTTTTTTCAATTGATTTTTATGAAATTTGGTCAGGATGATTGCCTTAATGAAATCTAGGTCGAGTTTGAACATGGGTCATCTAGGGTCAAAAACTAGGTCATATCTAAGAAAATGCTTGTTTTATCGCAAGAGACCAATTTTTTGGTCCAATCTTAATGAAAATTGGTCAGAATATTTGTTTCCATGAAATCACTAGGTCAAACATGTTTTACACTGTTATGGTGTGTTTCTTAGGTGAGCGACCTAGGGCCATCTTGGCCCTCTTGTTTGATCACCCTGTGTCCGTCGTCGTCCGTCCGTCCGTCGTCAACAATTTGACTGTTAACACTCTAGAGGTCACAATTTTAGCCCAATCTTAATGAAACTTGGTCAGAATGTTACCCTCAATAAAATCTTGGAAGAGATCGATATTGAGTCATCTGGGTTCAAAAACTAGGTCACCAGGTCAAATCAAAGGAAAAGCTTTTTAACACTCTAGAGGTCACAATTTTGGCCCAATCTTAATGAAACTTAGTCAAAATGTTACCCTCAATAAAATCTGGGACGAGTTTGATATTGGGTCATCTGGGTTCAAAAACTAGGTCACCAGGTCAAATCAAAGAAAAAGCTTGTTAACACTCTAGAGGTCACAATTTTGGCCCAATCTTAATGAAACTTGGTCAGGATGTTACCCTCAATAAAATCTTGGAAAAATTTGATATTGGGTCAACTGGGTTCAAAAACTAGGTCACCAGGTCAAATCAAAGTAAAAGCTTGTTAACATTCTAGAGGTCACAGTTTTTGCCTAATCTTAATGAAACTTGGTCAGAATGTTACCCTTAATAAAATCTTGGAAGAGTTCGATATTGGATCATGCATGATCAAAAACTAGGTCACCAGGTCAAATCAAAGAAAAAGCTTGTTAACACTGTAGAGGCCATATTTATGACTGTATCATCATGAAACATAGTCGGAATATTAATCTTGATGATCTTTAGGTCCAGTTCGAATCTGGGTCATGTAGGATCAAAAACTAGATCACCAGGTCAAATCAAAGGAAAAGTTAGTTAACACTCTAGAGGTCACATTTATGACCATATCTTAATGAAACTTGGTCTGAATGTTAATCTTGATGATTTTTAAGTCAAATTCAAATCTGGGTCAGGTGGGGTCAAAAACTAGGTCACTTGGTCAAATCAAAGGAAAAGGTTGTTAACACTCTAGAGGCCACATTTATGACTTTATTTTCATGAAACTTAGTCAGAATGTTAATCTTGATGATCTTTAGGTCAAGTTTGAATCTGGGTCATGTTGGGTCAAAAACTAGGTCACCAGGTCAAATCAAAGGAAAAGTTAGTTAGCACTTTAGAGGCCACATTTATGACCATATCTCATTGAAGCTTGGTCGAAATGATAAACTTGATGATCTTTATGTCAGCTTTAAATCTGGGTCAGATGGGGCAAAAAACTAGGTCAGCAGATCAAATTAAAGGAAAAGCTAGTTAACACTGTATAAGCCACATTTATGATGTTATCTTAATGAAATTTGGTCAGAAAGTTAATGTTGATGACCTTTAGGTCAAGGTCAAATCTGGTTTAGATGGGGTCAAAAACTAGGTCACCAGGTCAAATCAAAGAAAAAGCTTGTTAACACTCTAGAGACCACATTAATGACTGTATCTTCATGAAACCTGGTCAGAATGTTACCCTTGATAATCTTAAGGTCAAGTTCGAATCTGGGTCATGTGGGGTCAAAAACTAGGTCACCAGGTCAAATCAAAAGAAAAGCTAGTTAACACTCCAGAGGCCACATTTATGACCATATCTTAATGAAACTTGGTCAGAATGTTAATTTTGATGATCTTTAGGTCAATAGGTCAGGTGAGCGATACAGGGCCTTCACGGCCCTCTTGTCATGGAATTGCACTCTATGCATCATTGAAGGTTCCATGTCCACCGTCATAGGAATACATCTGCGGATGTCTCTAAATTACATTCTGGTACTTGTAACATGTGTAAATGTTGCGTTCCGCGCGACCTGGGGCTAGAGGGCGTGGACGGTAGCTTCACTTCCACTACCGTCCATGAACAGGCTCAATCGAACCGGCAACGTTTTCGTTTATGTCGTGTTGGGGGACCTGTGGTTTTCCACCTTTTTAGCTAACCTGAGCCAAAGGCTCATGGTGAGCTTTTGTGACCACTCAATGTTCTTCGTCCGTCGTGTGTCGTCCGGTGTGTGTCCGTTAACATTGTTTTTAAAAAGTCTTCTTGAAAACCACTGGGCAGAATCACACCAAACTTCACAGGAATAATCCTTAGGTGGCCCTCTTTCAAAATTTTTCAAAGAATTGAATTCCATGCAGAACTCTAGGAAAAACTTTAAAAATCTTCTTGTCCAAAACCACAGGGCCTAGGGCTTTGATATCTGGTATATAGCATCATCTAGTGATCCCCTACCAAGAGTGTTCACATTATCCCCCTAGGGTCAAATATGGCCCCGCCCCGGGGGTCACATGGTTTATATAGACTTATATAGGGAACACTTTGAAAATCTACTTGTCCAAAACCACAGGGCCTAGGGCTTTGATATCTGGTATGTATCATCAGCTTGTGGTCCTTTACCAAGATTGTTCACATTATCCACCTAAGGTCAAATATGGCCCCACCCCGGGGGTCACATGGTTTATATAGACTTATATAGGGAAAACATTAAAAATCTTCTTGTACAAAAACACACAGCCTAGGGCTTTGATATTTGGTATGTAGCATCATCTAGTGGTCCTCTACCATGATTGTTCAAATTATCCCTCTAGGGTCAGATGTGGCCACAAGGGTCCAAAGTTTTACATAGACTTATATTGGGAAAAAATGTTAAAATGTTCTTATCTGAAACCACAAGACTTAAGCCTTTGATATTTGGTTTGTAGCATTGTCTTATGGTTCTCAACCAAAATTGTTCAAAATGTACCCCTGGGGTGAAAAGAGGCCCTGCCCTGGGGGTCTCAAGTATAGACTTATATAGGAAAAAAACTTTAAAAATCTTCTTGTCTAAAACCACACGAGCTAGGCTTTTGATATTTGGTATGATGCATTGTCTAGTAGTCCTCTACCAAAATTGTTCAAATTATGCCCCTGAGATTAAAAGAGGCCCTGCCACGGGGTCATTTAGTTATTATGTGAGTTATATAGGAAAAAATACTTAAATAATTACCTGATTCTATTTCCAAGACTGTTTAATTATAATTACCTGATGATCCCAAGTAATATGATGTCACTTGACTGTTACCTTGACCTGCTGACCTACTTTCTTGTTTTTTAAGATACAGCCTTTAAATTTGGATGACACACACAGTTTTGCACACCGATCATTAAACTGAATTTCATTGACCATGAATGTGACCTACTGACTTTCTTAATATTTTAGCATCAGTTTGACATTTGAAACATGAAGCTCATTTTACTCAGGTGAGCGATCCAGGGTCATCATGACCCTCTTGTTTATTCCACCCATGCGTTGGCGTCTCGATTTGGTTAAGTTTTTGTATGTAAGCTGGTATCTCAGTAACCACTTGCGGGAATGGATTGAAACTTTACACACTTATTTACTGTGATAAATTGACTTACACTGCACAGGTTCCATAACTCTATTTTGTATAGTTTTTTATTAAGGTTTTATATGTAAGCTGGTATTTCAGTACCTACTAATGGAAATGGATTGAAACGTCACACACTTGTTCAATGTGGTAATCTGACATGCAGTGCTCATGTTCTATAACTCTGCTTTGCATTTTTACAAAATTCTGCCATTTTTTCGACTAAGCAGTTTTTGGATAAATGTTTGTATGTTAGCTGGTATTTCAATACCCACTAATGGGAATGGATTGAAACTTGCACAGTTGTCCATTATCATGAGCTGATATGCATTGTACAGGTTCCATAACCCTTTTTGCAATTTTACAAAATTATGCCCCCTTTTCGACTTTAATATTCATTCAATTGACAAGGCTGTTGAATAGTTGAGAGTTGCTGTCCTCCGACGGCTCTTTTTTTTACATTACCTTGCCTGTTTTCATCTATTTTTGACTGAAAATGCCATACTAGGTGTATATCTGCGATACTGTTCTGTTGCGATTTAGGAGTACATAAAGAGGACTTTACTACTTTCTAATGGTTGAAGATTTGAACTAACATTCTGTAATTATTTGGCACATTGTTTGATTTTCATTTGACTGATAATTTATGGGGCGATTTGGGTTAAAGTCATACGTTCCTCTTCAGGTTTTTTTTATTGCAGTTACAAGTTCTGTAAAATGTTGCAGTTTATATTTCGAAACTTTCGAATTTCATAGGTTGATGTAGTCACACCTCTCAACGTACAAGGTTGTTACTATACCTGTCCATTCTTAAAGTATCCATTATTTTAAGAATGGACAATTACAGGTTAATAATGGACAGGTATAGTAAAATAATCGTGTGTATAGAACGTTGTCGGTACAATAACCTATATAATGGACAAAACTAGCAAAGGATTACATCACAACCGTGTTTTAAATTTGAAATAATTTTTATTTAGTGTCACAGATGCCAGATAGAAATCAACTGCAGCTTCCAAAAGAAATTACTGACATGGATAATGAGACTGTTCAAACATACATTAGGGCTCTTGAAAAGGGAAAAACTGAATACAACAACATTCGAGAAGAAAGACGGTAAATAATTATCAAATCTCTTACTAGATAATTATGTCTCCCACCACACAGTGGTGTGGGAGACATATTGATTTACTCCAGTCTGTGTGTGTGTCTGTCACAAAGCTTGTCCGCATTCTAAGTCGAACATTTCTCATCCGATTTTCACCAAACTCGAACAAAATGTGTTTGACCATAAGACCTCGGCCAAGTTCGATAACTAGCCAAATCGGTCTAGGCGTCTTGGAGTTATGGCCCTTGAATTACCAAAAATCGGTCTTTTTACTCTTGTCCGCACTCTAATTCGAATATTTCTCATCCAATCTTCACCAGACTTAAACAAAATGTGTTTGACCATGAGACCTCGGCCAAGTTCGATAACTAGCCAAATCGGTCCAGGCATTTTGGAATTACGGCCCTTGAATTATCAAAAAATTGGCCTTTTTACTCATGTCCGCACTCTTAATCAAACATTTCTCATCCGATCTTCACCAAACTTGAACAAAATGTGTTTGACCATGGGACCTCGGCCAAGTTCGATAACTAGCCAAATCGGTCCAGGCATTTTGGAGTTACGGCCATTGAATTATCGAAAAATCGGCCTTTTTACTCTTGTCCGCACTCTAAGTCGAAAATTTCTCATCCGATCTTCACCAAACTTGACCAAAATGTGTTTGACCATGAGACCTCAGCCAAGTTCGATAACTAGCCAAATCGGTCCAGGCATTTTAGAGTTACGGCCCTTGAATTACCGAAAAAATCCGTCTGTTTACTCTTGTCCGCTCTCTAAGTCGAACATTTCTCATCCGATCTTCACCAAACTTGAACAAAATGTGTTTGGCCATAAGACCTTACCCAAGTTCGATAACTAGCCAAATCCGCCCAGGCACCTTTGATTTATGGCCCTTGAATTACTGATTTGATCCACTCATCCAGACCATCTAATTGGATCCACTCGTCTAAAACATCTAGAGAAACTAACATTTTTCATAGGGGCAGTTGTGGGAGACATGCGCTTTTCTCAAAAGCATCTCTAGTTGAAAAAGTGAAGTCAAGCCACTGATTTATTCTATGTTATGCATGACTCAGATTCATTTAGTTAAGGTAATAGGAATGGTCATTGTCCGTCTGTCCTCCGGACCGTCTATCAGTCCATAACACGTTCGTGTCTTCTCCATATCTCCTAAACCCCTAGCAGGATTTTCATGAAACTTGGGTCAAATGATCACCTCATCCAGATGATGTGCAGAACTTATGAGTAGGCCATGTCGGCTCAAGGTCAAGATCACAACTCAAGGTCAAAGGTTTTAGCCTTCCATTTCGTGTCTGCTCTGTATCTCCTAAACCCCTTGAAGGAATTTTATAAAACTTGGGTCAAATGATCACCTTATGAAGACAATGTGCAGAACTTATGAGTCAGCCATGCTGGCTCAAGGTCAAGGTCACAACTTAGGGTCAAAGGTCACAAAGGGTTGAGCCTTCCAGTTTGTGTCAACATTGTATCTCCTAAACCCCTTGAAGGATTTCCATTAAACTTGGGTCAGAAGATCACCTCATCAAGAACGCATGATTCAGCTATGTAAAATCAATGTCAAGGTCACAACTCAAGGTCAGAGGTTTGAGCTCTGCATCTCATAAACCCCTTGAAGTATTTTTATGAAACTTGTGTCAAATGATTACCTCATCAAGATGATGTGCAGAATTCATGCGTCAGTCATGTCAGTTCAAGGTCAAGGTCACAGGTTTACCCTTTCACTATCCATAACAGTGGCGGGGGATTTAGCTGTCTTTCAGATTGCCTTGTTATAAAAGTAAGGGCATAATAACCAGTCTAATGCAAGTTTTGTAGTTCATTCCTGATAATTCTGCAGTATCCATTGGCACTAAATTTTGATCTGCATACAATTTAAGCTGCAACACGAGTAGCGGTGGCACATTGCAAGAATCACTCCCTAGATAAAGTGTTCTGACAGATCAAATACAATATGTTTTAAACCAAAAACGATTATAATCAAAAGATCAGATATTGCTCATTTCATGAAACATGGAACTATATATCATAAGGATGTATGTACAAACCTTGGGCAATACAGATGGCTTTATGTAGAATGTACAGATCATTTTATTTTGTCCCTTTGTCCATCTGTTTATCCATCTGTCTGTTCTTCCATCAGTCACTTCAGATAGATCCTCTGTTAACTTTCAAAGTTGGAGAAAAACCTGACTAATAGATGATGGGTTATTCAGGAAATATACAGGTAAATTCAATACAAAAATGTGTGTCAGCAAATATGTCGAATGACTCTTCCGATAGGGGACATTTATTGCTGGGTAATAGTCTTATAAGTAAATCGGGGGCTATAGGATTGCGCTCTTCCGTACATCATTTCGTCATTACGTCCGTCTGAGATTTTGTGTCCGGTCCACATCTCTGTCATTCAATAAGAGATTTTAATGTTACCTTGCACAAATGTTTTCCATAATAAGACAAATTGTCATGCCTAAAACCGGGACACCTAGCTCAAAGGTCTAGATCACATTTGAAGGTCAAAATTCAACAGGGCTTTTTAGCTCCACTATTCGGAGAATATGGGTGCTATTCTACTCACCCAGGCATTGGCGTCGGTGTGGGCGTCGGCGTGAGCGTTCTTGGTTAAAGTTTTTGTCAACCTTTGTTTTCTTTGTTACTATTGCTTATATCTGACTGTAACTTCACATTAACAATGTTCAGCATGCAAACAAAATATGTGCAGGGGCTTGGCCTATTTACCAAAGGTCAAGGTCACCAAGGTGTTATAATTCGGTTATTTTTAAGGTTAATGTTTTTGGCAACCTTTGTTTTTCTTCACATATCTTTGTTACTATTGCTTATATCTTATTGTACCTTCACATAAACATTGTCCAGCATACAAACAAAGTATGTGCAGGGGATGGGCTCATTATACCAAAGGTCAGGGTCACTAAATTGTTATACTTGGAATTATTTTCATATTAAATTTTTTCGAAAGTTTATAGACATATCTTTAGTACTTTAAAAGATAATGACTTGAAATTAGAAATATTTCTAATAAGCATCATCTGCATGTGTGGTTACAGAATTATGCCCCTTTCATACTTAAAGATTTTGGGCAATCTTCGCTTTCTGGATATAACTTTAATACAATATACGATATTGACTTGAAACTTAAAATGTATCTTTATCATCATCATCTGCATGTGTGGGAAAATCCCCGTAACTCTGAATTATCTTTCTTTTACCAAATTATGCCCCTTTCATACTTAAATATTTTGACATTCATATATATATATATATATATATTGAGACATAAATTCATTTTACTGTCAAGTCGCCGAATAGCGGAGCACACTGTCTTACGGACAGCTCTTGTTTCCTGTCCAGTCCGTAACTGGACAGTCCATATTACTTGGCACAAATAAGACCATGTGTCGTGCATAGCTTACATACTCTTAAAAGTCAAGGTTACATTTGGCGGTCAAAGGTTAAAATGGCATTAACAGGCTCGTGTTCGGGCCAGAACTCTGCAACAAATAAAGGGACTAGGGGCCTCTGTGGGGCCGAGTGGTTACAGTCACTGATTTCAAATCACTTGCCCCGCATTGATATAGGTTCGAGCCTCGCTCAGGTCGTTTGATTTTCCTGTGAAGAAGCCATCTAGCTGGTTACAGTTGGTCAGTGGTTCCTCATTTATGTCCTACCGTGATTAAGTAATGCACGTAGGGGCACTTGAGGTCTTCCTCCACCATCAAAAGCTTGAAAGTCACCATATGACCTATGATTGTGTCCGTGTGACGTTTAAACAAACAAGAAACATAAAAAGATATATTACTTGGCACAAATGTCCCATAGTCAGACGATTTGTCATGAGCATGTGCGAAGCCAAGACCCCTTGCTCAAAGTTCAATGTCACTCTTCGAGGTCAAAAGGTTTTTTACCAGTCTAATCCCTAACGCTGTCATGAATTAACGGATTTTCATATTACTTCTCAAAATAATTCCCATAATCTGACAGCATGTCTTGTGCAAAATCTGTAAAAGTTCCAGGTCACAGTCGTGGTTCGAATGTCAATGGGGCGTGTTTCCTCTCCGATCCATAACTCTGTTAACCGTCAGGGCATTATGATATAACTTGACACCAATATTCCCTATGATAAGGAAATGTGACGTGCGCAACACTCAGAATCCAAGCTCAAAGGTCAAGGTCACTCATTATGGTAAAACTTTAGTAGTTTTTTTTTCCTGTCCAGTTCATTTTTCTATCATCTATCAAGGGATTTTGGTAGTTTTGCACAGATGTTCCCAATATTGAGAGGATTTGTCTTTGAATAGCCGCCGGTTTCTTTTTGCCACGCCGGTATTTGGCAAATTCAGCCCATATTTAAATGCGCTTTACAAAAATGAAAATTGCCTTAAATTGTTACATTAACCCACCTATTTTAAAGTTAGTATGTTTTGATATGATATCATAACTAGTTTTTTGTTAATCAGTACGAGAAAATTACATTTGCCATGGCAAAAGCGGTTTTGCCATGGCAAATCGGTCTTTTGCCATGGCAAAATAATTTTGCCATGGCAAGAAAATTCATGATTTTGCCATGGCAATTTTTTTTTCATTTTTCTTAAAAAGTGATTTTAACTATTTCCAAACGAATGTATTGGTAGAAATATGTTGTTTCATATCGATAACTCAGTTTTTTTTTATTTTGCCATGGCAAAAACTGGCCATGGCAATTTTGCCATGGCAAGATTCTGCCATGGCAACTTTGCCATGGCCAGTTTTTGCCATGGCAATTTTGCCATGGCAAGTTTCTGCCATGGCAACTTTGCCATGGCAAGATTCTGCCATGGCAAAATTTTACCATGTTAAGTTTGCCATGGCAAGATATTGCCATGGCAATTAATTTTTTTGTTTCAAATATTTTAAAGGAAGTTTGATAAATTTAGTGATTATGAAATACAATACTGGCAGAAACAGAGAAGATTTTAGATTTCTTGGCACATTTAAATCAGGAAGAACAGAATCTTGCTACATATATTGTTTCACCATTACTGGGATAAATGCTGATTGATTTTCAGCGGCAAGAAGTAGTTTTTTACTTCCTTGTTTTAATGAATGAGAATGTATGAAATGTATTTGTAATATTACATAACAGTGACCGTGTGCCATATGTTTTTCTATTTAGAACAATACAAATATTACTTAAATTACAGAACATATCTATTCATCAAATAAGTAAGTTTCTTTCGTTTATGAAATACGATATTAGTTATTATCATAGTATCTTGGTATTTGATGTTATATATGACTCGAAAATTTTAGCAGGCTTGGATAATCTAAGCGCCGCGCAAAAATAGAAAAAAAAATATCCCAACAAAAATGTTTAGCGCTTTAAAGTTTTTTTTTTATATTCTTCATCTGCAATCAGGTACTTAAGCATTCAAGACATAATTGTGAATACAGCGATTTTTATTGACGAATAGGAAAAATATGTATCAGATTTTCCCTTGCACATATATTATATATAATTGTGTGAGTCTTCAAAATACGAGACAGTGGTTATATCGTATTTTTATTTAAGAAGAAACAGATATAATCTATAATGGATATAACAGACTAGTTTGGCTATATGGAAAGAAACAGATATTATAATTCACAATGTGTAGCAAAGCTGATTGTCAAGTAACTATCTACTTGCAAGGTACACTATATGTTATGAAATATAGCCATTTTTATTTATTAACATAATACGTCAGCAGTGTAATTTTCAAATAGAAAAGACCGATAAAACGTTTTCCGTATACAGTAGACACGTATTTTCAATATCTTAGTAAATAGCTTGTATTGCGTATATGATTTTTTGAAAAGTAGTACTACAAATATTTTACAACGGAAAGTATTTTGTCCAAACGATTCTCAGGCGAAAATAGTAGACTACTAAA
>NW_026460264.1:0-8328 GCF_021730395.1 Mercenaria mercenaria | reverse complement strand
AGGTACTTTCTGTGATTTGTAAAATTTAATAGACTTTCATTAAATTGCATCGGCAAGCGAAAAAAAACCAGAAAATAGAATTGTAGTGTAATAACATTATTTCAGCCAGTTTTGCCATAATGACTACTTTCTAAATCATGTGTGGTAGTGAGATAACATTTATTACTCAGTTACCATAAAAATTGGACAGGAATTTGTTCATAATTGTTGATGCTGTAAGCTGTATTCCCAGTGTGAAACTCAGTTCGATTGTAGCAATTTCACCTGAAAATAGTAAACATTGCTTCAGATCTAGCAGTCAGTAAAGTAAGGAAAACTGGACAGACTGCTTTGTGATTGTAGTTTTGTTATTCAAACTGTTTGTTTATGACACATTTATTACATAAGATTTTGAATTTGAGGTTTTATATTACATTATGACAGTTTCATTATGGGGAAAGGAAACTGTATATAAATTTTCATAGAAAAGTTGCTTTGAGGGGCATTTTTTTTAGCCTTTCAACACTTTCTTTGCAGTCAGTTGTTTTAAAATATAGTTTTGCACATACATACCAATCATGTAAACTGATTAAGTTTCATTCTAAGAAATTATGACTAGCCGACTCAATATTTCAGATGTTGTTCGGCCGAAGGCCTTCCAGTCACACAGAAGATCCTGGTTCGGTCACACAAAGGGGTCACTTCCCATTGATATTAGTCACAGGAAAAATAAGGAGAACAGTTGTATTTTCTCAGGTTGATATTTTTTAAAAGGTTTTTGCTGAAATTAAGCCAGTTTGGAAAACATTCAGCAGCAGGATTGTACATTAAAAATCTTTTCTTTAAGAGATAGGGGCTGTTTTGCCAGAATGCTCAGCTGTGTTTACACAGTGTAAGATTTTGTGCATGTAAAATGGTCATGGTGTGCATTTTTTCATTTACAGAGTGCACTAAATTTGCCTGTAAACTGAAGATTTGAGTGAAATATCATTCCAGAAGACTCAAAAGCTTTTTAGTAAGCCAAAATATTGGATTTTTCAGAGCTGTTTGGCTCATTTTACCTAGGGAAAGCCATAAATAAAACGATCACTGAAAAGTATATGCACATATATGTACAAAAGCTATTAAATTCTCATATTTGCCACATACTGGGCTGCTTAAAAAGGCAAATTTGACAGCTACAGGATTTTCTTAGTTCACATTTTACTTTTTCCGTGTGAGTAGACTCTGCGTTTTGACGTGCTTTTTGTAAAAATAATAGTTTTCCTTAAAATTGGAACAGTGATTTTGTAATCAGACTTGAAGTGGCTCTTAATTTGGATAGATGTAATTAAGGAAACTGCTGTTTTTTTTTTTGGGGTGAAATTTCGTCAAACAAAAAAGTTATAGAATTTTGCGTTTTTTTCATCTGAAAAGAACGCGAACTTTTTTTTTTGCTCAGATTGACCGATACCATGTGTAACATTGGAAGCTGTCAAATTTTAGTGCATAGTTCAAAAAAGGGGTGTAACTTTCAGATTTAATTTGCTATACATCTGAGATTATACTGGTAAAATATTTTTAGTTTGGAGAGAAAAATAGGTCTAAATAGGCACAAGACCACAATTTTTTGCCCTTTGGGTTGACCACAATAGGGAAAGGGTGGTTACGCGGAAAATGTTCCTCTGTCTGATGGTGAATATTGGTGAATATTTTGAGTGAAAGCCCGCAATAAATGGCATGATTTAATAGAGGAGATATAAAAATAGTAGGTACATGTAAAATTTGACAGAAATGAAAATGCCCAGATATGCATAACAACTTTTTAATCAGGCCTTTTTGCCCTGTTTGGGGCCCATCTAGAGAGTATTCTTCATACGCATTGTGATTTGGTTCAAAATGGTGGAAAAAAGAGCCGGTAAAACCCAATGTTTACTGTGGCTGGAATTTTTTCTCTTGGATAGTTCTGTTGATTCAGGTATTTTTATAGGGGTTGGGAATGCATGCAAAATGCTATAGTGTCCAGTGCCTATATAGAACATATAGTAAAAATAACGTGGTCTTAGGCCTGATTAATGGAAAATGTCAGAAGTAAATTGTCAATTATTTTTGTTATTTTTCAATCTACATGGCTGAAATTTTTGACAGTGAATGGCTAGTAGGCATAGAAATTTCTGGTAAAAATTTAGATTAATCATACATTTGCTGAAATTGCTTCAGTTTGGATAAAAAGTATAAATGCACTTGAAACTTGTAAAAAACTCTACTTTCATTTACAAAATTTCTGGATTTTTCTAATTTTGCAGGTTTCATGCATGAAATGCATTTTTTAAAGTTCTTTGTTTGAAACCGGTATGCGGAAAACAAAATGGGGTATTACAATGCCGCGATGTGATATTTTTTGACTTTTTAGAAATTTGAGCGCGACTGGGGAAATCTGACCTAAAGTCAGTTTATGTATTTTTTTCTATTCTTGTTTACATAAAATTGCTCTTTTGGTTACTTGAATTTACACAGTACACACAGTCTGAATAGGGGAAAATGTGTAATCATAATCTGTGCAAGAAAAATCAGTTCAAGGGCTTGAAAATTGGACAGATTAGGCCTGAAATTGGCATATTTTAATTGATTTTGGGAAGGAAAACAGCAGATTTTCACACACTAGACTTGCATATTGGTTTCCTTAATGCTTAATTGAGCATAAATCATCATATCTGAGGTCCTGAATTGTATATTTACTTATTCTGTTGGATTTCTTACACTTTTTGTACCTAAAAACCTGAAATGAGAGCGCTCGGACAATGTGAAGTTTGTCGCTAGACGGGGATTGACCGCCTTTGTACATATAGTCTACAGCTTCTCAGATTTGACCGAAGACAGTTGTTCGGTGTTGTGAATGGAAAAATAATTCCTTTAGATGCTTTTAATTTAAGATCAGGTACTTTCTGTGATTTTGTAAAATTTTAATAGACTTCATTAAATTGCATCGGCAAGCGAAAAAAAAACCAGAAAATAGAATTGTAGTTGAATAACATTATTTCAGCCAGTTTTCCCATAATGACTACTTTCAAAATCATGTGGGGTAGTGAGTTTAACATTTATACTCAGTTACCATGAAATTGGACAGGAATTTGTTCATAATTGTTGATGCTGTAAGCTGTATTCCCAGTGTGAATACTCAGTTCTGATTGTAGCTAATTTCACCTGAAAATAGTAAACATTGCTTCAGATCTAGCAGTCAGTAAAGTAAGGAAATGGAAGACTGCTTTGTGATTGATAGTTTTGTTATTCAGACTGTTTGTTATGACACAATTTTACTTACTTTAAGACTTAAATTTTGAGTTTTTTATATTACATTATGACGTTTCAGTATGGGAAAGGAAACTGTGATATAAATATTCATAGAAAAGTTGCTTTGAGGGCACTTTTAGCCTTTCACACTTTCTTTGCAGTCAGATTGTTTTGAAATATAGTTTGCACATACATAAAATTCATGTAACTGATTAAGTATTCATTCTAATAAATTATGACTAGCTCGACTCATATTTCAGATGTTGTTCGGCCCAAGGCCTTCCAGTCACACAGAAATCTGGTTCGGTCACACGAAGGGTCACTTCCATTGATATTAGTCACAGAAAAATTAGGAGCACCAGTTGTATTTTCTCAGGTTGATATTTATTAAGGTTTTTGCTGAAATTAAGCCAGTTTGGAACATTCAGCAGGCAGTGAGTACATTAAAATCATTCTTTATAGGATAGGGGCTGTTTTGCCAGAATGCTCAGCTGTGATACACAGTGTAAGATTTTGTGCAGTGTAAATGGTCATGGTGTGCATGTTTTCATTTCAGAGTGAAATGAATGCTGTAAACTGTAAGATTTGAGTGAAATATTCATTCCAGAAAGACTCATAGCTTTTTAGTAAGCTCACATACTGGATTTTTCAGAGCTGTTTGGCTCATTTTACCTAGGGTACCCATAAATGAACGATCACTGAAAAGTATATGACAATATATGTACAAAAGCTATTCATTCTCATATTTGCCACATACTGGCTGCTTAAAAGGGAAAATTTGACAGCTACAGGATTTTTCTTAGTTCACATTTTACTTTTTCGTGTGAGTAAGACTCTGCTTTTTGACGTGCTTTTTGTAAATATGAATAGTTTTCCTTAAAATTGGAACAGTGATATTGTAATCAGACTTAAAGGGCTCTTAATTTGGATAGATGTATATTAAGGAAACAGCTGTTTTTTTTTTTGGGGTTTGAAAATTTCGTTCAAACAAAAAAGTGATAGAATTTTGCGTTTTTTTCATCTGAAAAGAACGCGAACTTTTTTTTTGCTCAGATTTGACCGATACCATGTGTAACATTGGAAGCTGTCAAATTTTAGTGCATAGTTCAACAAAGGTGTAACTTTCAGATTTAATTGCTATACATCTGAGATTATACTGGTAAAATTTTTTTTAGTTTGGAGAGAAAAATGGTCTAAATAGGCACAAGACCACAATTTTTTCCCCCTTTGGGTTGACCCAATACGGAAGTGGTTACGCGGAAAATAGTTCCTCTGTCTGATGGTAAAATATTGGTGAATTTTTGAGTGAAAGACCTGCAATAAAGGGCATAAATTTTAGAGGAGATATGAAAAATTAGGTACATGTACAATTTGACAGAATAAAATGTCAGAATTGCATAACATGCTTTTTGATCAGGCCTGTTTTGCCTGTTTGCGGCCATCTAGAGAGTATTCTTCATACGCATGTGATTTGTTTCAAAATGGTGGAAAAAAAGCCGGTCAACCCAATTTTACTGTGGCTGGAAATTTTTTTCCCTCTTGGATAGTTCTGTTGAGTTCAGGAAATTTTTATAGGGGTTGGAATGCATGCAAAATTGCTATAGTGTCCAGTGCCTATATAGAACATATAGTAAAAATAACTGTGGTCTTAGGCCATATAGACGTATCATTTCTGATAAAACACAGTTTGATAATATTTTACCTGAATTTTCAACTCTCAACTCAACTCAAATAGTTTATTGCATGAAACAAACAATTATAAAATTATGCTTATAGCAAAACGAATTACGAAAATACTTTATTGCGAGAAACCATCCCGCTAAAATTATTGTTGACAATGCGTTAAACAAGGTTTCTACAATGTCATAGACTGATCCGCTAAAACAGAGTGATAAAAATGACAGTGATGTGATACCATTCACTGTGTGGTACAGCCCATCATTGCCGAACATAGTATTATATTGCGTAAGGATTGTGATTTGTTACAACTATTAAACACCAGAAGTGTTGAACATTTGCATTTGAACAAACCATTTGTTGCTTTCAAACGTCCAAAGAACATAAAGGACATATCAGTAAAATCTAAATTTTCGAACACAACAATATCAGTTTCAGATCTGTTAAGGCGCTCCCATTGTTGTAACATTGTAGAAGATTTACTTATTACCAGTTCTGTTACCGGTGAGATTCTGTGACTGTACATCTAAAATGTTATTTATCTCATTACATGCAAAAAAAGTCAGAGACAATATGTTGGCCAGACAAATAAAAATGTACTGAAACGTATGAATAGCTATCGCTATTAGAAACTTCTCAGATCCAAATTACCCTTCTCACGTTGCAGCACATTGCAATGGTCCATCAAATTCAGTTGAGAAGATTTCGTTCGTACCATTTGACATTGTTAATGACGAATTTGGTCATTTGTATAAAGAAACGGTTCGGATCCTTGTATCCAAGCAAAGGGACTCGATGCAAAATTATTATATGACATGTAGTTCTCTAACCTTTCATTTTAGTAGTATCGTTTGTTCCTATTCTTTTCTTTTCTTTTTTATATTCAAATGCGTTAGTGCATATATCAGCTATGACGTTGCATTTATAATACTGTCGTCTGTTTTCTGCAACTTTAACGTGACGTACTATGACGTTATATCTGGTGTTTATTATTATTAATGCATGTAGCAGATACTTTGGAATAGTATCAAATTGTAATTTGACTGCGTGTTTGGTTTTTATCCACTTCATTATTACATTCTTCCACAATGTTAACATATCAATTACTGCACCAGAGTGTAGGCAAGGAAACCCTCTACCGTATATATTTTTAAGTCAGACTGTTTGTTGCCGACACTACACAGTTAAGACTAACATGTATGTATTATTTAAATTGATACATACAATCTTTATTTCACAATTGTAAATACAAAACAGAGTAAGAAACTATTTGAAACAATTATCGAACACCCTGCATGTGCAAAATGCTGTTAACTCCGGTTATAGCAATCTACCTGGAAACCAACAAAACGTCTATGTTATATCAGAGTTTGTTATATGGAATCTTGATAAACATGATAAACACGATAAACACTAAACAGTATTTGCATAACAAACTGATTGATGTAATGATATGGACCGAATGTGGATTTTGTTAGCATTCTTGTAAAACGTAGTTTGCTTAATATTTTTGTAACGTCTGCTGTAATCTTGAACTAGTGAAATATTAAAATCATACGCATCTATGCTGACCTACTCTAAAAAGATTAATTTCTATAAAATGTTAAAAATTTACAAAGCTTTGGTTGAGAAATCAGTTGGCAAATTACGTTTTCATATATTTCATAATCGTATGAAATATACAACAATGCTATGCACCTCTATTGCATCCTTTCTGATTATGACTTTTTGGGTTCGATATTGTTTCAATGTATTTTAGACACTAAATGAAAATTAGTTCCTTCTATCTAATAAGTTGCTATAATCGTGTTTGCTGCAACAATTTTATTTTATATGTAGCAAAAAGGACTATATCGGACAGTTTGAACATGATTTTTTATCATGAAATTCACTCTAATTGTAATACCGTGTGTGTTATAGGTAAACGTTAGAAATATAACGTAACGATAGACTTCCCGGAAGCACAAATCACAGCAAACCCAGCCAGAGCCATGCCTCACAAAGTAGGCCGGCCATAGACAGAAACTGTAGACGAAAGATGTAGCAGACGGGCCGCTTCCAAAAAAAATAAAAAAAATAACAGGTACATTTTAATTGACCAGTTGCCAAATGTCCGATCGCTCCGCCTCTTATATCACGTGGTCTGGAAATGCGAAACCTTCAACAAGCTTCAAAATGACGGATACGATACTGCTGGATTGATTTCCCTGATGATGTTGGCTAGTATTTCTTTCCTTTCAAAACATCAGTGTGGCTAATAAGGTTGCTAATTAGTCGTATATCAATGGAATGTTTTCTGGACGGAAATAATACCAATAGACATTAAAGACAAAGAAAATCTCCTATATAAGTGACCCCCCCCCCCCCCCCCAAATACCAGACTTTTTAATCCCCAATATACAAGATCCTGTCTGGTCCAGTCTGATAAGGGTCCATAAAACCCTGTAGACTTGACATGTAGCCTAATTATTGTCAGAGAATCATAAATTTTATTGCCTACAGATAAATTGGTTATTTCCTGTGTTTTGCATTTTATTGATTGAAATTCTGTTTTTGTTTTTGTTTAGAATGTACACAAAATTATTTTAATTGATGTTGAGTAATGTCCAGGCCAATTAAATAATAACTCTTATAGCAAAGCAATTCTCACTCCTTAACCATTAAATAATTACTTAAAACTTAATAAAAAAAATTAAAAGTTTGTTTATTCAATGATTATGATCTTTTTATTAAAAGTAACAAAATAAAACCAGAAAAAAAAGATAATTGCTGGATTTTATTAGAAATTAAGCGTTCATTTGCATTTTTAATTGATAAAATGGAATATGGACAGAAGGATTTTATATATTAGAAATGCATAATTCCCCTTGTGTTGTCTAAATAATGATCATTCTTTTATGTATAATAAAATCCAACAATAAAGAGATATCATTGTTCAAAATACACATAATTTATTATTTCTAAAAGCTATGTGCCTGAATGCATTTTTTATATTTTTGATTAAAAAAACAACAGCAATGATGAAATGTAATTGTTAAAAAACTTGATTATTAAAAATATGAAAAAAACACTGTTGTGTCTTATCACTTTGTTTATTTAGCCCTAATTCAATCAAGCTTACTAAACTCGTTATAAAGGTGAGAACTGATTTGCTATGAAGGTGAGAAATATCACCTGTAATTTATGTACTGCACAGTAGCTATACAGTAGCTTATTACGATAAACAGAAGCAAGTCTATCAATAGTCCAGTCTTGTGTATTGGCCATTACCACCAATACGCAGACCTTATCATTCCCATAGGCCACATACCTGGCATACCAGAATCAGTGTCTTTAAGGTTACAGGGCTGCGTGTATTTTGACTTTTAAAAATTTGGGGATTCGAAAGCTAAAGTTTTCCCC
>NW_026460263.1:0-70470 GCF_021730395.1 Mercenaria mercenaria | reverse complement strand
TTTCCCGTTTGACAATTTTCCCGCGTTTCACTTTGAACAACTTCAAACAAAATATCGCCACAGTATATACGTCACAGTCGCCAGCTGTCGTTTACTCTTACAATGACAAGCGTGTAGGCCAATCAAAAGTTACTTGTTTGTTTTATCTATTGGTTTCTAATTTAAGATAACTGTTCAAATGCAGTATGAAAGTTCAACATTTCTATTTACACGAAAATGCAACGTCAACATATGCACATCATGGAAGCAACGTTCAACTTTCCCGCCAAAACACGTATAAACTAGCTCTTGTTTTACGAGACATTCAGAAAGTGTGTCGTTCTTAATAACATAAAGCAGAATGGCATTATTGTAGATAATATGTAAGACACTGTTTCAACAAAATACAATTTCGAAAGAATTATTTTCCGTCAAGGGCATCATGACTTCCTGGCGATTCCTCGAACAATAGTCCCGATTCATTCTTAAATTTCATAACACTAAGGATAAAGATGTCGTGTGGTGCATGTCTCGGCAAAACAGGTTTTAAAAACACATTAATTAAATATGGGTATAACGCGAAAATGTGATATATGTTGGACATACGATTTTTAATATTGACGACTGTTATGAATAAAAAGGCAGAAACTGTTCAGAAAAAGCATATGAAATATTAATTTTCCACGTTTAAAAAAGTCTTACTTTGTAAAATAATCGAAGATTATTTTATTTGTTTAACTTGTCAAATAAGGTCAGAAGTACATTAGCGGACATATAACGAGTACATCCTGTCAAGTTGATATATGATACATTTATGTAATTGTTTATTATATCAAACCCACACGTTTTATACGTCAATTTGTCAGACTGATATAACTGATGTTAGAGAATTGCTATATATTGCTGTTTTAGATATCTCGGATGGTCAGAAAGGGTCTAGGATAGACCAGGTGAGACATAGGAATGGGTCTCGTAGATATTAAGTTAGGTTTTAAATATGACACTTGTTAAGGTTTAAGAAGTTACAAAATGAATTAAGAAAGTTATGTACAAAATATTCTACTGTGTAAATAAAACATCAAAAATGTACAGACTCGTGTTGTGTTACGTTACACAAGTTCATAGAATTTTTGGTGCCGTGACCAGGATGTCGAATTTTAAAATGGGTTGTTGCGACATTACAAAGCGAAGTACTCCTGCCAGTACGACACGCTGCCGAGCCGAAAGAAGAGAAACTGTGAGTTACCATCTTACCTATCTTCTAGTATAATTATGCAAGCTAGTCTTTTTTTTTAATTTTTGTTTCTATTTTTGAACACAATTTTAAGGTAAATTTATTTTGATTAATTGTTGGACACGAAAAGAAAATTTAAATTTATAAATGATAAAACCTAACTAATTATATACAAAATTCTAAAAAATGTAAAATAGTTAGAACAAAAAGTAAAACAATAAGAAACAATGCACTGAGGAAAATACTCAAAAGACTGAATTAAGAAATGCAAATGTGAAAATATTTGTTTTTCGAAAATTTTACTTGTCATATTATGTTTATTTTACTTATACATATGATATTTGTTTCCCTTATGGCCACATTTAAACAGTTTTGAGCATTCCCGCATTGACAATTTGTTTAAATGAAGGAAAATGGATTGTCCTATGAAACTTGTGTTGCATTCACAGATATGCGCAAAAATTAATTGTATATAGTTTCTGTTACGGTATATGGGTAATATTTTATCAAAAATATATATGTGAATGTTTAAGGAACGGCTGAAAACTAGTTAAATACGTGAAATTCATTTTAAGATGTTTCATGCATGAGAATGCGTTACTGGGTTAAAGTGTCATTGCTGGATAAATGTGTACATGGTTATCTTTCTAACCGTATGGTTACTCCAGGTCTCAGTAAATTAAAAAGTTGGTCTGGTCTGTTGTGCTGTAAATATTTTGAAGCCTGATATGGCAAGGAAGAATATGTTTATTATACAAAAATGACTTCATGTTGTCGCTGGAAAAGGTTATTCCAGTATTGTGGTTGAATTGTCTACTGTTTAGACGGGCAAATATACTGCCTTTTGCAAAATTAGCAGAGATTCTTATATATTGTGAGATACTAAGAGTTACTTGATATTGTCTTTGAGAGACTGGAAGTTGTGATCCCAGCTGAGAGACTGGAAGTTGTGATCCCAGCTGCCTTGTAAGATGTCTTCGATTAAGGCAGGCTCAGATACAGCCTTCGGCAATCTTATGTCCGAGTCTTACTATCATAGCGTGAAATCGATGCATATATTGCATTATGAGGTACGTGTGTGTACCGGATATTTTAAGTACAGCAGCTTTTTGTTTTATGAGACCTGATGTAGTATTTTGTCAAAGAGTTGCAAAAACAGTCGAACCTGCTGTTACTTTTTAGGTTACCCTTTCAAGTTTTTGCAGAGAATTCTGTCGGAAAATTTATTTTTTTCGCGGACGACATAATATTTCTGTAGGATCATCTAGAAAGGTCATATTTTTGTAAATAGAATGGAAGAAATCATTGTCAGTTGTTCTGTTATATCGGTGTTGGTTTTGTATGTATGTCTGTTTGTATTTGGAAATGACTAAATGCTTAAATGTTGTAGTTTTTTGTAGCTTTCATGTGCATTCTTAAATACAATTATTTGTATTTTTCATATTAGAACATATTTTGCTTTTTGTTAGGAACATATTTTGGCTGATATCTTTATTTTTCGAATAATGTAAAACGAAGGACATAGCTTGCAGAAAGTACAAAGAAGTATATTGTGACAATTTGTAAACATGCAGTTTTGATTTTATCTGTCAATTATGACAGGTGGACATCGGAAATACTAAAACTTGCGTAAAAGAAATAGCTATATTATAATTTGGAGAACTCTAGAACATTTCAGAAGTTAGCAAATGAAGTTAGATTGATGAACATCATAAACTTGGAGAGTGCGGTACAACGTTATAACAAAAACATGGCCTATGACGGGAGATCCTTAGCTGCAGAGATTGATGGTGATGCGTTACGTTGTAGAAGAATGTTGAAACCAAGGGACAAATATGTAGAAGGATGGTGAAACCAAGCGACAATGGCGAAGTGGATTGACAAGCTGTGGATCCAGTGAAGATTGGCGAAGAAGATGGTCAAGCTGGAGAATTGCAGAACACTAAAAAGAAACAATTAATTATCTTTTCTTTCTTTCTACTTATCAATACATAATTCATGTATTTTGGTCATTACATATCGATTTTACTATTTTTTTAAGATCTGTTGTCAAATATCAAAATATTCAAAAGTAAGATTAATATGCTGAATAAAATCTTTGTATAAATAAGTGAAATTTAAATATCATGATAAGTTTCTATTCACGCGACAATAATTACAAGCAATTTAGCAATGTTACTAAACGAATTTTATCTTTTTCCTAACTTTTAAATGGCATATATTCTAAAAGATACTCACCTGTGTTTTGCTTTATTTTACAGTTATTAGTTTTGTGAAATATGGATGTAACACGGATTAAAGAAAAAGTCTTGGAGGAAGAAAGGAGAAGTGCCACTACAAAGGCCGACATAAAATTTTAAAAAAGACTTTCTATGAAATGTGAAAATTGTTTAGTTACTGATGTTAGAGAATTGCTATATATTGCTGTTTTAGATATCTCGAATGGTCAGAAAGGGTCTAGGATAGACCAGGTGAGACCTAGGAAAGGGTCTCGTAGATGTTAAGTTAGGTTTTAAATATGACACTTGTTAAGGCTTAAGAAGTTACAAAATGAATTATGAAAGTTATGCACGAAATATTCTACTGTGTAAATAAAACATCAAAAATGTACAGACTCGTGTTGTGTTACGTTACAACTTGTGTTTTGATTAAAGTATAAATCGAATTTTTGACAAAAGTCGCACATTGATCTTGTCAAAAGTATTTCGAGTGCAGAAAAGGGGATATCTCTGCAATCATTTACCCACCATTACTCCATTAGCTTTAAATAAGCTCACCATTATGACATGTTTAGCAACTTAAAAAAAGGTGTTCGAGATGCAAACTGGCTTTTATGATGGGAAGATTCGACTGAAAAATAGGTACAATTCCCAGTGCACAACAATTACATCCAATTTGTTCGTAACGTCTTTGCAGAGAAAACATGCAGTTAAGGGGTTTTATTAACGTTGAGTCACATATTTGTGAACACAGTCCTCATAAAACATGTTTCGCTATGTATGTGACACTTCAATGAATCAGACACTGATTCCCTTTCTGTCAATGTCGTAACAAATGACATATTACCGATAACAAATATATGTTTAAAAGCATAATATATTTTCCTCGTTTATAACAGAATGCGCCACCCCTCATTTTTCAACGGTCTGTTATAAAATTTTTACAGATCAAAATTGGCCTTACTCGGGGCGTTGAATTCTTCATGTGAGGAAGCCATCCAGCTGGCATACGGAAGGTCGGTGGTTCTGCAAATTGACTAATAATATCAGAAACTCGATGAATGCCAATTAACACTAATTAGCGCCAATTAAGTGTGTGTGTGTGTGGGGGGGGGGGGGGTCTTTAATGCATAGATATTAGGTATGATTTCTTCTGACAAAGCACAAATATTATCAACGGCTTCCCAGGCTAGTCCAAGTCAAATAAACGGACTTAGTTGACTATTACCTTAGTGCATGACACAGTAAAACAAACCGATGGCGCGATTCTATTACATCTTTTATTCCAGAAATTGTATTGAGAAAAGAGAAGCCACGTAAAACTTTTACCGAATAAGGGCACTTTAATTTTAAAGCAATAGCAAGACTACAAATTCGACAGGCTGATACAGAAATATTTTAATGAACAGAAATAAAAACAAATAAAGCGGAAAACAAACACAATTTTGATTTGGGCCTAACCGAGTTTTTGCAACATGCCTATCGATAAACCCCGTCCATACTGAAATGTACACGCGCAACTCCCGATGACATGTCGGGTAAGCTTCAAAGACATGTAGCGAGGGAAAACAGGTGTTCGAAGTGATTCACAAGTAAACGACTGCAAACTGACAAACGGGAAACGTCTTCTTAATTGGTAGTATAACATAACTGTATACAATAATAAAGGAACATTATGCGATAGTTGTGCGATAATTGTACAATTTGTAAGTCATACATGAGTAAATAGTTTTGATTTGGGGGTTGCTGGTTGGGAAATAATAAAACTTGACGTTGCTTCGTAGCAAATAGAAGTTTACCTGAGATTTTGCATATGTTCAGATGTTTTGCTTTGGTTCCGAACTAATCTCTTTTACTATATACGATATGCTAACATTAGACCTGGAACCAAAACACAAAAACTGAAATAATCGTACATGCATAGATACGGA
The DNA here is from genome assembly GCF_021730395.1 of Mercenaria mercenaria. NCBI lineage: Eukaryota > Metazoa > Mollusca > Bivalvia > Venerida > Veneridae > Mercenaria > Mercenaria mercenaria. Next base: position 65,107 of record NW_026460263.1, on the reverse strand, counting down.
ATTAAGACAAGGTTTCGTAAAAAATGTAAAAATCAAATAGTTTTCCTCGAATATCTTTGAAACAGATACTCCTTTGAAGTGTTTAGGATCATAAGACATGTACACATACCTGGTGAATTTACTCTGGTTTCTGTTTTGCCAAATTTATTTCTCTTTTTCCACTCCTAAAATTTTGAAGTATTGACATTTCCTGAACACATGTCACAGCCTGTGAGCCAACTTTTGAACGTTGGGCAGGCGGGTTGGTAGCCAGATTGCTATTCCATCTGCGACAATTAAATGGCTAGTTAAAAAGGCACCATATTTCTTTCATAAACAGCAATTTCAAAACAAAAAATTATAAACACCAGGTATTACATGAAAACTATCAAATGTGTTTACCAACAGGTCAAACATAATGTTAAGACCATTACGGACCATAAATGCCTCCAGAGAATTTCAGATTACTACAGGATTCCAAATACCTTTAAATGCATCTTCATGTAAAGATAAATACCAATAAGAGGATTTGAATAGCACGATAAGCATAACTGTATCCTGAATAATAATAGATGTACCCCTGAAATTTGGATTTTTCGGGCACACTTAGGTTAACCCTTGTTCTTATGTCCCTCTGTCCAGATGTTTGTCTAGACGAATTTGTGTTATGTATGTCTCAAAATGTAAATGTAATTGGGTACATTTTGGTTTGGGTACATTATGACCTGCACCATCTGCAAGGTACGTGAGCGCTTGCTGTACTAGGACATTTTTAACATTCAAGACCAGTTCCTCTTTGTTCAATCGATGAGAAATTGAAAATATAGGATTATCGTTTTAGGGTAATAGCATTCCTTGTTACTGATATTTGAAAATTACTGTCACAGATGACCTACATACAGCCCAAAATATGCTTCCTCATTTCTAACATTGGATAGCAATGCCGAAATAAAGGTGATAGAGCCAAAAAAAAAAGAAGAAAAAAAATACGTTATTTCCAGTACACTTTCAGTAGTAGCAGCCTCTTCATTAATCAGCCGCCTCGTCCTACAGCAGCAATGTTCTTTGTTCTTTGGCGTCACTGCTGATTTGGGCCTGCAAGGACAAACCCGAGGACTCCTTGACCAATTTTAGATTTACGTAGCCACCTGTAAACAGTTTTCTGTAATATTTCAGACTTCCCATATGAAGTATGCAGTACATTGATTATCTGCCTGCAGGTATTTCTTAACAACAACGTTCTTTAATGTAAAATGTAATTTCAGATTTTTGTGCGCTTAGCTACATGTATTTTGCTTAGTGAATGTAATTGATCCGATACAAAACTAAATATCTCCGAAACGGTACCACAGTTTTCAATTGTAATAGGCCGTCAAACCTATCCTACTTGCTTGTAGATCATTGAAGTGTTCTTAATCTATTTTCATCTTGAAACTTGTAAATCAAGTTTCGTGCGCATTCAGTTGTTATTACATTTAATTTCATTGGATTGCGCACGTGCAACTTCCAATGATATACATTTTTGTTACAAAATTACTCAATGGTCTTTTTTACCGACATTGCCAAACACTTTGTTGCTAAGTGTTACGAACAATGATTTGACATATGAGTTTATTCCACAATATTTAGGTAGGAAAAGTGCCTAGATATGGCCCGCTTCTTGCTTATTTCGAGGAGGAGCTTGGGCGCTGTGTTAAGGGGTATTTCACTCGCTTGTATCGTTTTGTTTTCTATCATATGGATTTATATACTTAATTGTTTCTTTTTTGTGTTTGTTTTTGTAATACATTAAATAATATTAATAAATTCTAATCAGTAGTTTTTTCCGTTTGTTGTTTGTGTGAAGCTAATAAATAGTCGGGATTCAAACTCACTTCGGTCGTTACGTTAGAATGTCGGCCTAGCCATCCCGTTTTTTCTCACAAAATAGTAAAAATGTACCTGAATGTCAATCAACAACATGTAACTCTTCAATGTTTTGAAATACCTTCACCGAGATGACTCATCGAGTCATACAAAGCTAGCAGCTATTAGTTTTACAACTGAAATCAGAATTTTACTTGTATCAGCTGTTTACATTTCCTAAAGAATTAACAGTCATTATCTCTCACTGTGATTTACAGACATCCAACAAAGTTCTAATTGTTACAAACATTGACGGGGGCCATAATTCGATGTGTACTCTACCACCTTAAATTCTTACGTCGCCATTTTTTACCTAGCATGTGATAGGACCATGCTGATTCCGATAGAATGCTAAGTAATACTTACTGAAAACACGATGCTATTGAGAAATGGCACGAGGAAAGGGGACAAGATGACTACTATTTATATTTGGATTACCAGCGGAGCTTTACATTTTATTTGGTACTGATCTGCCTATAAAGCTACTTGGGCACACGAGGTCCAAGTGCCCTGCTAATGAAATTTAGTTTTAGACTGTCTCAGTTGGAGTGTACAAACTGTTTGCAAAAGAAAGAAAAACAATCTGTCTTACAACATCTATTGATTTGTGATCATGCCCAAATTCTTAACATGATAATGTAACAAAAGACTAACGTGCAGCGACATCAGTTATAGTCATATGTTACCTATTTTAAACTTATTATTATATTGAATGTTTCCGACTAGACTGCGAACTTGCTTGACGCCACAAACGGAATATTTACCATGAATTACATTTATTTATTTTGTAAGAAAAGTTTAATTGTACAATATATCAATGCATTGTTTTAAGGGTGTAAAAATGAACGAAATGGAACGGTACTGATTAAAGAGTTAGCCCGCTTGTAACTGTTTTGGCCGAATATGTTATCAGTGACGGTTCATTTTTATATCATATAACTACTATTGAGCCAATGACATTGCAACTGTTATTTCTCCATACTTTCAAGACTGCAAGCTGATGCCTTTGTTTGTGCGTTTTGTCGACGTGCTGCGAGTTGCAGTTTGGAGTGCTTTGGGTACGTGACATTCCCTGTTGGATATTTATCCTTATTTTTTCATAGATAGATTCCGCAAAAAATAATGATAAGCGAAAATGAAACTGCAGATACAATATACTAGAATAACATTACCAATATAATGATATTGAACGTTCTAAGGTAATTTTGTGTGCGGCCATGATGACATGAATAAGGCTCGGCAAGTAAGAAAAGAAAGGTATCCACTTGACTGCGTTGTATTCGTTTATCGTGAAATTGTTTCGGAAGGAAACGCTAATAATACTACTAAAATACTGATGGTTTGTCTTAAAGAAGTAGCCCTTAAAATATTGTCTTTTGATAAAAATTTTGTGCCGATTAGCACTGTATATGATGCGATACTCACAAAAAAATTAACACAAATCTGCCCCCACTGCCAGACTGTATAAAAGTGTTTGAATAAATAGCACAAATATCAGCTAAATGATAACGCGCTTTAAAACGGATGGTGCATGAATTCAGTATAGGCCTATAACGGGTAGGATTTAATTTAATTAATACAAACAAGCCGGAAAGGAATGATTTCTCCACATGTTCTGCGTAAAATTCACCACTCAAGCATGGTTTACAAAGACAATGGTTTTTTTTTCAACGCACTATGAGTACGTTTAAATGGCCAATGGACAGATTGGTTCAATGTAGAATCTGGATTGAGACAGGCTTTTTCCTTGTCCACTATAATGTTTAATGACCTTCTCAATAATTTGGCAGTATTGTTAAAAAACTTACAGAAAGGTGTTGATATTGACAATGAAAAAGTTTGCATCTTGTTCTATGCGGACTATATCGTTCTAATTGCTAAGGATGAAAATGATCTACAAGACATGTTGTCAGCTTAAAACAACTGGTGTGAATCGAACGGTATGTTTATAAATGCTGACGAAAGTAATGTAGTTCATTTTAGACCAAATGCCAAACCAAGATCAGATTTTGTATTCAAATGTGGGAATGTACCATCCAGTATGTAGATAAATACTTATATCTTAGTTTGACATTGACTGAACATCTACACTATAACATTACAGCAAAAATGGTTGCTAAAAGTGCAGGACGTGCCTTGGGACTTCTCATAGCAAAATATAAATCGTTTGGCGGGCTACTCTATGTGTATACAAAATTATACTATTCGTATGTTGTGTTTGTCATTACGTATGCATCATCAGATTGGGAAGTTTAATCCTTTTCATGTATAAACGCAACCCATCATAGAGCAATGCGATTTTACCTGGGTACTTGAAAATTTACACCAACTACTGCTATACAGGAAGAAATGGGCTGGAAACCAATAATTATTGACTATTGAATTCTGTATTCAATCACTGGAACCGTTGACTACATTATGATATTTATACAACAAAAAAGAAAATATTTGTCTGGTCAGTACAGAAAGGATTTAATAGATGTAGGAACTGGTCATTTGTTGTTAAAAGAAATTGCTCCCTGGGATTAAAGACCCAGACGCTGAAAGATGTATAAAATATAATGATGAACATTCATATTGTGCAGTGGCAAACTGATCTTAACAGGGTAAACAGTGTCACTGGTAACGGCAGTAATAAGCTAAGAACATGCAGAAAGTTTAAAACAAGCTATGAAACCGAGCAGTATTGTAAAACGCAGTTAACGTACTGTCATAGATCAGCATTAGCCAAATTCAGATGTGGGGTTGCCCCTCTTAGAATAGAAACAGGACGTTATGTGAAATTCCTTGTATCAGAGAGGGTTTGTCCTTCTGTGCCGATAGAGTCGAGCCAGAAATGCATGTTATATTAGATTGTCCTCAGTATTTGTCCGAGAGAAATGGTATTTTTATAAAAGCAAGCTCTGTCAATATTAACTTCTATTCACTGAATAGCATTGATAAATTTGAATTCTTGTTTACCCACCCAGATATGATCAGGGTAATAGCAAAAACATGTTCGATATATTTAAACACCGTCATAATTTTCTATGTTTAGTAAAAACTTGCAGTCATAAGTCTATTTTAGCTAGAAAATATTTTAATAACTAGATATTATAATCTATATGTAATCTGTTTTAAAATGAAACACGTTGCCACACTATTTTAGGTAGTGGATATTGTATGTTAATACCTGCGTGAATATTTTACATGATTGCATAGGAAGTTTGCAAAAATGTCATTTTCTAAACTATTTGTTATTTTAGAATTTGGAATGCATTTACTGCACACTTCATATCATATGCCGATTTTATTTACGTTTTAGAGACTTAAGCGTGTGTGAAATTCCTTGATCGGGCTTCGTATTGTCCGTAGAGTTGAAATGCTGTACAGTCTAAGGGAATGTCTTCTCTTTGTAGCTCTTTGGTTTTTTTTTTGAGGTGGGGGAGGGGGGATGTTAAAAGTAACGAGTTACTGTCGTCGCTTGATTGGCTTTGTGGTATCCTGGTTAAGTTTTAAGTTTTGGTAAACCTTTTCTCCTTAAGGAGGTAGGTTACCTTTATATTTGTATGTGCGCATGTCCAACCGGAAGCTAACGTGACGATTTACGACGACGTTTACGACAAACTAAATGTGTTTGTTTATTCATTCTTCTGAAAACAAATCATAGACCTGTCTTCGATCTGACGCTTTATGGTTTAATAATGCAGAAATAATGAATAAATTGCCGCAGAAACGCTTCAAAACAATGTTGCCTTAAAATGACGTCATTGACGTCATGACGTTACGTGTCAGTTACCGCGCAAAATTAATAGCTTTTATCTTGAAAGTACGTAATTCTGTGCATTTTCTTTATTCAAACTATTTTCAAATAACCATTATTTGCTGAAATATTTTTTATGAATATTTTGCTCTGAATAATAATCAATATTTTGCTTCTTTTGTGTAGTTATATTGAAATGTTATGCGGAATGTAAGAAAATGGATGATGGTAACCAATGTTATTTGGAATATAGTTAGGTGAGAGGTTACTTGTTACGGCCATTTTCAAATAAAAAATCTAGCAATTTGATTTGTAATACCTATTTTACAGGTTCCGTTGATAATTTGTTACTTATATACTAAAACTAAGATCTAAAATTGTTCAAATTTCAGTAGAAAATTGTGGTTTCTTGAATTGAATTGATGTTACCATGGAAACGAAGCCCGTGACCTATGTATCTAAATGTTAAATTCAAAAGCGTTGACACTAGTCTATTTAAGAAACACAGCTTCGGCTTTTTATTTTCATTTCAACAATATCCATGAGAATAATAGTAGCATGCTGAACGATTTTTCCATGAAAAATGCCAGACGAGGGGTACTGCTGTAAGTATTCTAAGCTTAGAAATTTGTTTGAATAAATGCAGATAACACGAAAATATAACTTACGTTAGAAATAATATGTTTTAAAGCTACATCAGCTAGAAAGATAATCTTATTCAATATTATTTTATAAGAAATTACGACAAAAAGCAAGATATAAGCCATTTTAAACATCTCTGTTGCCATGGTTACTTTAAACTTTAAGAAAAATAGGGTACCATGTATAGTGCTTGGTATTTTGCTAATAATATTACCCAAATATTCCATGTTGGTTATTAACAGAATGGCACTGAAGCCGTCGAAAACCCCTATTTTTATACATAGTTGTTTAAAAATGAGAGAAAATGCGTTACCATGGAAACACGAGCCCCGCGACATATACATTTTAAGCTTATATTAGAAAGCTAACACGCATACTAGTAAAATTATAGATTATGCTGACTTCTACGGATATCAGTGAAACTAAAATACACTGAAAAGTGTTAAATATCCGTATTTTCCTTCTTCTTTCAATATAAAATACCTTTGGAGGGTCATGTGTCTTTAAACCTGGATAAAAAATAAATTTGAAGGGACAGAGACAAACGAAACTGAGATTTTAGCAGTTAAAACTTCATATTACACGAAATACAAAAAGATGCTGCGGTTCAACTAATTTGAATTTACCCTTGTAACAAGGTTACCTACCTCCTTAACGTTCAAACCTATTGCTTTAAGACTTGCAGCACTTGTTTTCCTTCAATAGCTTAATTTACCATCACGCTCCACCAAAATATTTGCGATCGTCATAGCATCTTTCAAATCTTAATTTTTGTTCTAGACTAGAAATTGACTCTGGTGTTGAACAGGAAGAACTACATGGCATATTGATATTGCTAACTTTCTGACGTTCATTTTTAACAACCTACGTTGTGAACGGTTCTGTAGTACTTTATACGCATGGTGCATGAAAATTTCATCAAGTTAATAAATTGTTTATAATGATAAAATACCATAAGATAATCTAAGAAAGACGACAACATGTATTAAATATGTTCAATTTCATTGATATACTATCTTCTTTTTAAAGACCCGTACTTGTAAACAGTTGAAGTAAGTAGCGGTGTAAACGAATATCAAAATAAAAAACCTCTCAACCGATCGTGCAGTTCTTGTTTATAAAACGCATTCTTATTGCAGGAATCTACTTTGATTAAAATATTGAATTTAAAGACAAAACTACACTGAAACAAATCGTGTCTTAAGAAAATGTCTAAGTTTAAAATGAATATAATACGTCACAATATATATTATTGATCGTCCTTTATCTACACAAGATATGTACTGACATGCGCGTAAAATAATAACGAAATTTACTTCCTATTTTGAAAGGGAGTTAAATTATTTAACACATAACTTTGACAATGGTTTAATTGAAATAGTTCGACAACAGAAGGTAAGTTAAAATCTTCATTATGTTATTTATTTGTACGTTAATCAATAAGTCTAACTTGACACTCGGCTAATTTTAGCTTAACATTTCCATTGTTAAAAAAGTATTGTGCCCGTTCTTGTCGCCGTGGGTTTCCGTACTTTTACCGAACTATCTAGGACATTTCGGTATCGATAAAGTTGGTTGGAAGATAGACGGCTGATTGTATTAATATAGCTGCATTAGCTGTGTATAACCATTATAATTTATAAATAAAAATGGTAGCATTTTCAGAAAAATGGCACTGGCACGAAGTTTCACAGAAAGCGGTAGTGATGAAGTGAGGGACGGCATTGTTGACGCCTGTTCCTACTGCGCAACAAAAGGAAAACTACAACCAGCCACGCATTTCTGCTTCGATTGTGGCGTATATGGAAGATATATCTGTGGTGAATGTTTGCAAAATCATAACATGTTCGTTAACAACCATGTTGCAGAAGTTATTGCTATTCTATCCAGCTCAAGAAGGTATAACTTTTAGAATTAAGATTCCTCTAAATTTCATAAGAATATAATAACTGACGACAACAGCGTTTTAAAAACATACATGTACATTCTGTTTATCGTAAACAGTAAATAAACCTCATGTGGTAGTCTTGATATTCAAAAGTCTAAACATTAAACATGTGTAAGCAAAATTATATAAAAAATTACTTGACGATTGACATTTATGAATACATATTTTGCCAATGCACATTTTGATTTAAGGTTCTTGTCAAGTCTTGAGACCACCCCTCGGGTGAATTTTTGTTTTAGTTTTTTTTACGCCACATATACCTTGGTTTATCATTATACAATATACAAAACTATTCATAATAAGTAGAAGAAACTTCCATGACAGGTTATATTTTATTAAACAGCATATTTTGTCCTGTATCACATGTACTTTGACTGTTCATGTTCTATTTTGTAGAAGATATCAAGCTTCTTTTTCAAAAGTATTGTGTCGTTACTTTTCTGAATACTGTGTGTCTAACATATTTCTCCAGGTACTCCGGGAGTTGAAAGTGTTACAAGCAATGTATATTTTTAAAAAATACAAAAGTTGCAAAATGAAAGTGAAAGTAACGCTGTCAAAATGACAAAAAAAACTGCAATATTTTAAAAAATATATCGGTTTATCAGTTTTCATTTCCCGGAGTACCTAGGAAAATATGTTAGACATACAACAGAAAAAAATTTAGAGAAGGAATATGTTTGAAAAAGAAGTTTGATATTTTCTACAAAATAGAGTATGGACAATCGAAGTACATGTGCCGTAAGACAAAATACATGCTACCGAACAAGGTGACCTTTACAGAAAGTATTTTCTACCCCTTCTAAACAAGTCTGTATATATATGTTATGAATATTATGGGTCTGTCAGGAATGATTTCCAAAATGAAAATTTACCCGAGTGGTGGTCTCAAAGGTGTTTACATGCTCCTTCAGAGTTTCGCTTCACTGAGGGTTATTCAAAAAGGCCACAATTGTTATATACTTAAAGACATATTAAAAGAGATCAATCAATTTCACAAATAAATAATAGTTCTACCTGCTTTTACCAATGCCCCTGTATGATATCGATGGAAAGGAAAAATAAACAGACTATGTTGTTAAAAAAACGGTAGAATATGTGTAAAAGGTTGGACGTAACATTATATCTAAATTTCAGCATATATAGTGGATCTGAATTTATCCGTGTATTTGGCAACTACTTCACAATCAGATAAGATCATCCCGCAATAATCCAATGATAATTAGAGATTTACGCATTTTCAATCGCGTAATAAGTTTGACTACATGCAGGGGCAACTTCACGAAAAATAAGAATTAGAGAACATTCTTTAATTAAAAGTTAACAGGTCAATACAATTTGTATTTCAGTATTATATTTGGTATCCAGTGATATATATCAACACTGAGCCTTATTCTTATATTTTGTATGTCAACAAACTCTTAGGCAAAACCGACGGACAAAATTATGGTTATCATTATCTGTATTGTTTTTCTTAGATTAAATATGTTTCAAGTCATTGAAGTTAAATTAGTTTGCAACTATTCTTTTCGTTATTTCATTTCATGATACTGCCTAAATTGTCAACTGCTTGTACAAGCGCAATAAATGATCATAACATATAGATGTTAATAATTGTAGGAAACAGCTACAAACGGACCTTGCGGTAGAAAGACGGAAATCAGAAAGCATAGCTAAAAAACTTACAGAAGCATTGCAGGAACTAGATATTCACAAACAAAAAAGGTTTGCTTAGATTATACACGAATGAGACTGATGCTCAGTATATCCCTGTTTCTTATATTCTCAGGGTTTCTCATATTCTCGTTTTGTTTGCCTTAAAGTTGTCAAATGTTTGTTATTTTCTAGACAGGAATGGTACAAAACTGACACACTGAAAATTTGAAGTGATTTGAACGCAAATTGATGAAACTATTGGCATTTTACTGAATTTTCAAAAAAAATCCTTATTTTTTCTGATGGCGTTAGCAAATTTGCCATAAATTATTCATTATGCAATTAATTATCATATTTATTGATGTATTTACTACAGAATATATCTTTTTATTACACAATGGTAATTTTAATGTTTTAAAATCTGTAAGTTATTTTTGAAGAAGAGTCAAATCTAAATACACGAGAAACTCTTGGTCCATTTCTGTGGTTGAGGGTGGTATCAAATACTATAACAAAATAATAAATTGGATAATTTCTGTAACATCTCATGGCTCCATCTGAAAGACATGTGAATTTTCTACAAAATAACACCCAAATACTGTTTATGAAATTGTTAATCTGTCACTTTGAATAAACAAACTCCTTAGGCCCCTGAGAATATGAGACAAGAGGGCCAGGAAGGCCCTGTATCGCTCACCTGACCTACTGACCTAAAGATCATCAAGATAAAAATTCTGACCAAGTTTCATTAAGATATGGTCATAAATGTAGCCTCTAAAGTGTTAACTAGCTTTTCCTTTGATCTGACCCGGTGACCTAGTTTTTGACCCGACATGACCCAGATTCAAACTTGACCTAAAGATCATCAAGATTAAAATCTTGATTAAGTTTCATGAAGATACAGTCATAAATTTGGCCTCTAGAGTGTTAACAAGCTTTTCCTTTGATTTGACTTAGTGACCTAGTTTTTGACCCCATCTGACCCAGATTTAAACTTGACCTAAAGATCCTCAAGATTAACATTCTGACCAACTTTCATTAAGATATGAACATAAATGTGGCCACTACAGTGTTAACAAGCTTTTCCTTTGATTTGACCTGGTGACCTAGTTTTTGACCCCAGATGACCCAATATCAAACTTTTCCAAGATTTTATTGAGGGTAACATTCTGACCAAGTTTCATTAAGATATGAACATAAATGTGGCCACTACAGTGTTAACAAGCTTTTCCTTTGATTTGTCCTGGTGACCTAGTTTTTGACCCAAGATGACCCAATATCGAACTTTCTAAGATTTCATTGAGGGTCACATTCTGACCAAGTTTCATTAAGATTGGGCTAACATTGAGACCTCTAAAGTGTTAACTAGCTTTTCCTTTGATTTGATCCGGTGACCTAGTTTTTGACCCGACATGACCCAGATTCAAACTTGACCTAAAGATCATCAAGATTAACATCTTGATTAAGTTTCATGAAGATACAATCATAAATTTGGCCTCTAGAGTGTTAACAAGCTTTTCCTTTGATTTGACTTAGTGACCTAGTTTTTGACCCCATCTGACCCAGATTTAAATCTGACCTATGGATCATCAAGATTAACATTCTGACCCAGTTTCATAAAGATATGAACATAAATGTGGCCACTACAGTGTTTACAAGCTTTTCCTTTGATTTGACCTGGTGACCTAGTTTTTGACCCAGATGATCCAATATCAAACTCGCCTAAGATTTTATGAAGGGTAACATTCTGACTATGTTTCATTAAGATTGGGCTAAAATTGTGACCTCTAGAGTGTTAACAAGCTTTTCTTTTGATTTGACCTGGTGACCTAGTTTTTGACCCCACCTAATCCAAATTTAAACTTTATCTAAAGATCATCAAGATTAACATTCTGACCAAGTTTCATGAAGATTTAATCATAAATGTGACCTCTACAGTGTTAACAAGCTTTTCCTTTATTTTGACCTGGTGACCTAGTTTTTGAACCAAGATGACCCAATATCAAATTCTTCCAAGATTTCATTTAGGGTAACATTCTGACCAAGTTTCATTAAGATTGGGTGAAAATTGTGACCTCTTGAGTGTTAACAAGCTTTTCCTTTGATCTGACCTGGTGACCTAGTTTTTGATCCCATATGACACTCATTTAAGATTTTATTGAGGGTAATATTCTGACCAAGTTTCATTAAGATTAGGCCAAAAATGTGACCTCTAGAGTGTTAACAAGCTTTTCTTTTGATTTGATCTGGTGACCTAGTTTTTGACCCCAGATAATCCAGTATCAAACTCTTCCAAGATTTTACTGAGGGTAACATTCTGACCAAGTTTCATTAAGATTTGACCAAAATTTTGACCTCTAGAGTGTTAGCAAGCTTTTCCTTTGATTTAACCTGGTGACCTAGTTTTTGACCGCAGATGACCCAATATCAAAATCCTGAAAGATTTCATTGAGGGTAACATTCTGACCAAGTTTCATTAAGATAAGGTCAAAATTGTGACCTCTAGAGTGTTAACAGTCAAATTGTTGACGACGGACGAACGGACGGACGGACGACGACGGACACAGGCCGATCACAAAAGCTCACCTTGAGCACATGTTGCCAGGTGAGCTAATACAGGATATATATGGTTATTATTTTTTTGTGAAATATATTTGATATAATTGTATTGTTGACAATGGAAGTCTAGTTTGTTGAAGGAGTGTCTGTGAGTTGAACGTTTAGATCGCCTCTTATATAAAATATATAAGAAAGTTTTTAAAAGATAATATTAACGTAAACAATAATCTGGCAGTTCCTTCCTTTGGTTTGCAGACTGTATTTGTTCATGATGAATCGGTATAACACACTAAAGGATGAATAACTCTTTAAAATATACCACTATCGACGTATATGAAATAGGGTGCAAAGACGTTTCAAAGATTGAAATAATTTCGGTAGAAAATCATGATGTAAGACCCCAGGCATCGCGGTCCATTTTTATCAATGTGTCAAGTCTGAAATATAAAAGAACGGTAAATATTCCACTTTGTTTGAAGCTTTAATGTTTCTAAGCCATCTATAGCTGCAGGATACAGATTCAGGAAAAGTTTCCATGCAGTCTTTAGCACGAATAAAATGAAAATGTAAATATTTGTTTTACACGTAAACACGTCAATGAATACGGATCTAGTATATATCAAAAGCTAAGATTTTAATACATGGATTGTCAGTGTATGCAACAAACCGGTATATGCCGGAATATTGTTAGGCTTTCAAGTCTTATTAGAACTCCTTTTCATGCCCTTTCACCATTTGCTCTTTTATTATATATACAGTTATCAAAATCTATTTAATACTCCATTTTCAAAGTCGCATAAAAAACAACAGAAGTTGAGTTTTTAGAAAACGATTGAATTTCGTTTATAATTATGTAGAGGTTTGCGTGTATTTTTAAGACTTTTCAAGGATGTCTCGAAGTCGTAAAGAGAAAACATTGTCTGATTATATTATAATTTTGACATGTTATCAACACAATATTGAACTGCAGTTATGCCAGATTTAAAACAGTACTTTCAGTAATTATTATGATATTTGTAAAATAACCTATAGCTGTTTTGTTAATGTAAATTCCGCGGCATTTCAGTTCTGTTTAGAAATTATACTGAGTGACAGATAAACCATGACAACATCTATTTTCTTAAATATTTAAATTTACAGCGATACATAGGTGATGAAATTACAACATAATAGCGCATACGTAATTCACAAAATATATTTAGGCTTCTGAATCTTCCATGCACCCCTACAGCTATGTATCCTTGAAAAATTGCATTTCATAGATTAACCTGAAATTAACTGTTAAAGTGTATATGCAGCTTATTATAAGACTCTTTCGTCATATGTTGAAACTGATTGTATTCAAATCTATCAGAATACCTTTTGGAAACATAGACTGCAAACAAGCAACAAAATACCAGTCATTAGCTTCTGTAAAGAAACTTGTTTGGTAGCACACCTTTTCAAGTCTTCTCTTGGATCGTACAATTCCTACATACACAGATTAAACAAATAAATGAAAGGAAGTAATTATTGAGGAACTGAAGGAAGGGTCTATGAATTACTTAAGACTCGTCCATCGTGACTTCAAATTTGTAGATATTTTGAGGTTATCTGCTAAGTTTTGAATGTGATTACCTTGGCAACTGTGATTTGAGAAACAGTCCGATTACGCAGAGATCTAACCCTGGACGTTCTTCTGCACTGATTGATTGTTTACTGTAAACCTTCGCCGTCGTTTCATAGATCTTTTAATGTCCGATGTTATCAAATGGGGTCAAATAGTAACTACTTTATATCTATTTTCCATTGCTTGGAATACTACAGAATAATATCCGATATTATGGTGTCTTTTTGTTTGACTCCATTTCTTGTTTCAAACACTTAATCTGCTACCTTACTTTCAGCTTTCAAACCGCCCACGCCACGAGCCGTATAAGCTTTGAATGAAATAGGGATAGCCTCCGTCCCCTGCCACAATCTGTAGAAAACAACGCCTTCAATTTATCCATTATGGGAGATAGCTTCTGGTTCCACACCTTAGCTTCTACCTCAGTGTAATTACTCGTAAAATCCACAAGTAAATATTTACTGAAGGTAGCGGAATGGCGTCTTTCTAAGTCTGCTAGTGGATTAAATACACGGAGAAAGCATGTTGTTTTGGGAGCTTGTAACATACAGCCAAATTTATACCATTTATTAACGCCATTTGCGTTAGTTCAACAGAGGTGAATTGGTTGAAAAGTGTCAAAAGTGCAACAGACTAAATTGGAACGTATTTGAAACACGCAACAAAAGCTTACATTTTTGACTGTCCAGATTTAAAATGTTTGCGCGAACAGAAAAGTCGCCATTATTTCGAGAACATCTGGTCAATCATTTAAGCAATTTACAATTGCCAAATCCTAGAAGTTCTGTATAAATGCAAGGAAATATTTCATCAAGGGTTAGTACAACGTCAGTAAGAGAGTCCATGAAATATCTGTCTCATGTATCACAGGCCCAAACTACCTATACATTTATCATTCTGTAAACATAGATCCATGACATGGAAGTTGTCAAGAAATCTAATTATTACGTCTAAAGGTAACAAATGCTTGTTACGTAACAGAAAAACAAACCAAAATCTATTACAATAAAAACACTAAATTTGAAAAATACAAATTCAAATACCTCGAAGAAATCAATTTTCCATGAGGTCCAATTTCAATATTCAAGAATAGTCCACAACCTGTCCTGGTCAAAGTCAAATCTAGCCAATTTTATATCAAAATTTCAAATAGAACCTAAACTGAATTTAGTATATACTAAGAATATAAATGTTCTCTTTGTATATGAATTTTAGATCCACAATGATAATGTAAATCAAATGTCAAATGTCCAAACTGGTAATATTTTTAAGAAACACAGGAAAGTTTTTCAAAAAAGATTTTGCTTAGGTCCTCAGTGAGCTTCCTATTTAAAGCCTCTTTCCAGCATGTTCATGGACTACCAAGAATAAAAAGAAGAAAAACACTGGAAAACCCAGAAAAAGCCCAGACTTTAAAATAATGCTAACAATCTGTTTATCAGCGTTTGTGATGGAACCTTCTGGAAAACTATGGAATATAAATAACTGCGCCCTCGTGAAATTATTACGCACGACGTATAACTGCCCATCGTGTATAAAAAGTGTTAACACTCGTTTTTGCTATAAATGATTTCTTAGATATAAAACAGTTTAGCAGTCACGTGCCGGGGACTTGTTAATAAAGAGCAGAGTTTGAGTATAGGGGATAACCCAGAGTTGTTAGTCTTGTTCAAAACATGGCGAGGATACGACACTTTCTTCCCTTTAGTGACCTATATCACTATATGATCAGTTTTGAGTTATCTGTACAGAATTTTAGGAGACATTTACCGAAACGCGTACGTTTATAAAGACTTGAAAAATACAAACCTTTGAAACTTTAACAAATAAATTTAATAAAGCGTGATATGCACAAGAAGTTACAAGACATATGCTACAATGTACATACCGTTAAATGGTTTACACAATTTACCTCTGCCAATTTAGTAATTTACATAATATATGTCACAATATGCATGCAGTTACATGGTTTATATAATGTCCTCCCGAGTTTTGTGAAGATACGAGTAGAATTGATACACTTTCTGTGTGATAAATAAATAATGCTTTCTTATAGCGAACAATTGAAGACACAACTCGCAGATGAGCAGAAAAAAGCTGAAAAGCGAAAGACAGCCTTAGATGAAGTACATACAGAACTTGACGTGAAAGAAAGTGAAATAAAGGACTTGACTAAAAGGTTTATTATATGTCTGTAGTTGAACTTTTACTGTATTCACACCCATCTACATGTATTGTTTGTGGAATTGCTTAACTTCAAGAAGGTCTGTTGTACTCACCCTAGCATAATCTCTCCTTACATGTTAAAATCTTTATTGTATGGTTATAAATTTCATTTTGCATTACTTAAAGCTACTATTGCCATCAAAGCGTACATGGGAGTTGGCCTGGGTCTCGCAAACAATTTCCGGAAATGCTTCTAACAAGGAACTCTTCGGTTTTTAAATAAATCAGTAAATAAATCAGTAAACATCTGTCTTCAGTCTTTTCATAAATATAAATGACATATTCATGCAATGGTGTTCTAAGAAATATCAGCAGTCTTTGACCTACAGTGACCTTTCATTGACCATAAGAAAGCCACAGCTATTCTGCAGCTTAAAAGCCACAGCTTGCCTGCAGTTCTGCAGATTTTTCCTGTAAGCATTGGCAATGATTGTCAATATAGCACATCTGAACAAAAGTTTGTTTTAAATGATATGAAATGTATTTCATAGTGCTCAATTAAATGTGTTTACATGTGAAATATAAGTGTTCGTAGCCTTTAACAACATCTTGCTGTATTCGACAATCTCTAAACGTAGAATTACATATAAACGAATTAAGGCCAAACTAGCAAGAGTATACAACAGTTTTATTTTTAAATGAACATCTCGTTTAAGGATGTAGTATACCTTCTCACCATATTAGTTTAAAATGACTGTATAGCTGCTAAAACTCAAATTTGCCCGTCTCTAATACATCTTTCATCTAAGTTTTAAGAACACGACCCTCTGAAGATATTCATATTAACTTAAGAAGGAAAACAAAAGTATGTCTTTGACATATACTTGTAAGTCTTAGGCAATTGATAATGTTTTAATGTATGTATGCACGTTCGAATGTAAGTTTTAAAGATATATGTCACATAGCACATGTTCTCATGGAAATGAATTTTCCACCTTTTTAGCTCACCTGAGCATGATATGCTCAAAGAGAGCTATTGTGATAATTCTTTGTCAATCGATATGTGTTGTCATCAAACATTTGACTTAATTAACACGCTAAAGCTACCAATATTTACTTAGTCGTAATGAAACTTGGTCAGAATTTATATGGCAAGCCAATTGTCCAATAATTACGTGAACCCTAGTTCACGGTCGAAAAACTAGGATTAACGCTCAATAAACTAGGTTTTTCGAACGTAAAACTAAGTTTTTCGAAAACTAACCTATATTTTCGAGCGAAAACATAGGTTTACGCCGTGAACCATAGTTCACGCTCGTTAATGTAGGTTCACGATTGAAAACCCCAGTTCACGGTCGTAAACATAGGTTCACGTTCGTAAACTATGGTTTACGAACGTGAACCAGGTTTTTCAAATACTAACCTATTTTTTCGAGCGAAAACATAGGATAACGTCGTAAACCATAGTTCACGCTCGTAAACGTAGGTTCACGTTCGTAAACCTAAGTTTACGGTCGTAAACATAGGATAACGACCGAAATTCATAGTTCAATCGAGAAACCTAGTTTATCGAACGTAAACCTGGGTTCATGAACGTAAACTATAGTTTACGCCCGGTATCTGATGTTTTCACTCGAAAATATAGGTTAGTTAACCTAGTTTATCGATCGTTTATCCTAGTTTTTCGACCGTGAACCGGGGTTCACGTAATTATTGGACAATTGGCTTGCCATAAATGTACGCCTCAATAACACCTCGAATAGAAATCCTTGTTAAAACTCCAGAGCAACACTTTTTACCTGATCTTCATGAAACATAGTCAGAATGTTAATTGTATAATATCTAGATCAAATTTGTGACTCGGTTATTTTGGGTCTTAAACTAAGACACTAGAATGTATCTTAGAAATTTTTGTTATAACACTCTAGAGGTCACATTTTCTACTTTATCTTTATGATGTTCATTTGTATAAAATCTAGGTCTGAATGAAAGTTAAATTCAATATTGCCATTTTCTTCATGTTTCATAGAATATAATGATTACAATATAAATTGAGTCTCGATCATTCGGGGCATTGAATTTTTCGTGTGAGGAAGCCATCCAACTGGCTTACGGAAGGTCGGTTGTTTTACCCAGGTGCCCGCTCATTTGAAAATGCATAGGATTATTTACTTTGCACCCGCTTATCTTCTTCATAAAATTATTCACCAGCTACCGTTTTTCTTAATTTCACATGACATTTACATAACAGTACCAAACAAAAAGCAAGATTTCGGTCATTATTAAAAAGCGTAGATTAAGAAAACGAGGGGTGTTAAAATTATTTCTGACAAACAGTTTGCCATTGAACACATACTTCCCAGCTGAATGGTATTAATTTTGCTCTGTAACTGACATGTAATATCATCAAATCAATTCTTTATTGTTTTGTAGTGTTGTTGTGGTTTAATATTGATTAATACAAACTAAACTAAAAGATGAATACACAAAGACGTTGGTTTGTTATAGATGTTGCTGTAAATTCATAACATCTGCTTCCAGTTCAGTTTAATTCAATTAGATTTTTTGCGACGGGCCGCTTGCGGCCTCTGCCGCTTAGTTAGCACTCACAGTTTCAAAGTGTGTCATCGCGCGGAAGACAATCCGAATAATGCATCAAATTGAAGCGTAGTAATTCTTGTAAAACTGATAGTTTAATGAGAAGCAGGGTTAGTATTAACTGCGTGGTGATTTTTAAAGAATTTATATCTTGTATGGTAAACCTGTTTTATACAGTTATAAACCCATTAAACAAGCTCAAGAACAGAACTATTTGACTTTGCGGAATGTCATTGGACAAAACCAAAACAACACACTGTGACAAAATAGTCCACATTTTCATTGTTATTACACCGTAAAAATGCATTTGATGAAGTTTGTATATTATCCTACCTTCGTGATAAATATTAGAAAAAAGAACAAAATCTACTGTTAAGGCGAATAATAATTTTTGTTTTAATAGGTATTCTACCGGACTTCTTTAATTATTGTTGTTTATGACGCCATCTTGATTTTGAGAATGAAAACAACTGCTTAAAGGCATTAATCTGTTTATGCGATGATTATTGTTATAAAACAAGCTTTATTAGGAACGTGAGACCGTGTCAAGGTGTCACTAATGTATATGCCTGCCGTATTTGCAATTACTACAAACAGATTTTAAACTGAAACGTTCGTCGGTTCGAAGAAGTGGAAAATCATGAAATGACTAATCCATAGAGGTTAGATTTCTGCACTTTAAAAAAAAAAAAGGAATATTGCAGACGTTATTGACGAAAAGGTCATGTGTTTTTCTATCGAGCAGCGTTATGGCTTGTGTATAGATTTAAATCACGCCTTACGTTTGCTTGGTAAGAATGGGTAACCCAAATTGCAACTAGGCTAGCAAAACAAGTTTGGCATCAAAATAAAAGAAGAAATCTACGTCATTCAATTTCAGCAGGACACAGAAGTCGGGTACAAAACACAAGGTTAGGCTTTGATTTTTTCTGCTTTTATTTCATGATGTTAGAGATTTTTTGTCAGAGCTATTCCGATGATGCCATCATGAAGGTTAATTTTTTGGAGGGTGTATTGACGCGTTTACTGGTGTTGTCTTTTTGCAACGTTTGCTGACTTTATCACTCATGATCAGATCAATAGACGCTTATTAAAGCATTTAACAGGTGATACATGTACGGCTGTCATGTAATAAACCGAATCGGGTCCAATTTTCAAACGAGCACTGTTGATTTCTCTGACTTCCAATCATAAATTCATTTCTTCCCTGTGACCGTGTAGAAAATATTAACAACATTAAAAAAATACCATTAACATTATAAACAAACGATATGATGGAAAGTTTTTCATGACACAAATTTCTATCCTTCTGCTTTCTGTTTCATACACTAGTAACGGCAGACCGAATCGGGTCCAATTTTCAAACGACCACTTTTGATTTTCCAGACTTCCAATGATAAATTCATTCCTTCTCCGTGTAAAAATACTAACAACATTTAAAAACACCATTATCATGATTATCATTATAATCAAACAATCTGGACGTTTTTCATGACAAATTTTTATCCTTCTGCTGTCTGTTTCCTACACCGGTAAAAGGAGATCTCATTCAGTTCCCATGTGATGTTGGCGAGATTTGCTCTATGTGCTTTTCAAGTTGCGAATCTATTTGTTTTTATAGGGGTAGCTCTTTGTTTTTAGGCAATGGTTATAGGGATCAAGACTCCAGTACCAGACCTCTGGACAACCCTGGATTTATCTCGGGACTGATGAATTGAAAATAAAATAATAAACATATGTTTTATTTTAAGACATGATTGTGTTCATGAATTGTTGAATTCGTTTAAATAACGGTGACAATCGGAATCGCTGTTAAAATTTTCTATTCAATATGCCTCAAACCCAAGTGAGAGCAACATGTAATTATGATTATAAGATAATACAAGAGATAACAGCTAGAGTGATCTTGGCGCCCACCATTGAGCCATTTTTTAATGTTCCAAATTTTAAGACTAGCTCAAGGTCACATTTCATTTCGGTACACAACACTGTGCATGTGGTCCAAATTTGAAAGCTGCAGCTTGAGAAATGTGAAAGTAGGTCACTAAATCAATTTCAAGGTCAAATTTCATTTCGGTACACAGAACTACGCATGTGCTTCAAATTTGGAAGTTGTAGAGCTCTTGAGAAATGTGAAATTAGGTACTAGTTAAAAATAATTGTTAAATTTCAATTCAGAACACAAAAATATCCGTGTGGTCCAAATTTGAAGCCTGTAGCTTCAGAAATGTGAAAATAGGTCACTAGGTCAATCTCAAGGTCAAAGTTCATTTCTGTACACAAAACTATGCATATGGTCCAAATTTGAAGGCTGTAGCTTGAGAAATGTGAAAGTAGGTCACTAATTCAAAATCAAGGTCAAATTTCATTTCGGAACACAAAACTGCATGTGGTCCAAATTTGAAGCCTGTACCTTCAAAAATGTAAAAGTAGGTCACTAGGTCATTGTCAAGGTCAAAGTTTGTTTCGGTACACAAACCTATGCTTGTGGTCCAAATTTGAAGGCTGTAGCTACAGCCATGTGAAAGTAGGTCACTAGGTCAAGATCAAGGTCAACTCATGTCAAGGTTCATCTGGCCACTCAAAACTATACATGTGATCCAAATTTGAATGTTGTAGGTTATGCCATGGACATGAAGATTCTTAATGTTTTTTCCCTATATAAGTCTATATGAACCATGTGACCCCCAGGGCGGGGCCATATTTGACCCTAGGGGGATAATTTGAACAAACTTGGTAGAGAACCACTAGATGATACTACATTACATATATCAAAGCCCTAGTTGTTGTGGTTTGAACAAGAATATTTTCAAAGTTTTTCCCTATATAAATCTATGTAAACCATGTGACCCCAGGGCGGGGCTATATTTGACCCTAGGGGAAGAATTTGAACAATCTTAGTAGAGGACCACTAGATGATACGTCACATACAAAATATCAAAGCCCTAGGCCCTGTGGTTTTGGACAAGAGGTCTTTCAAAGTTTTTCCCTATATAAGTCTATATCAACCATGTGACCTCCGGGGCGGGGCCATATTTGACCCCAGGGAAATAATTTGAACAATCTAAGTAGAGAACCACTAGATGATGCTACCTACCAAATATCAAAGCCCTAGGCCCTGTGGTTTTGGACAAGAAGTTTTTCTCAATATAAATATATGTAAATTATAAAAATAAACAAAGGGCCATAACTCACTCAAAAATCGTTGAACCATTCCGATTTTCAGGGGGACATAACTAGGGTGCCAAAACATCATTCTGACAAAGTTTGGTCAAAATCCACCCAGTAGTTTCTGAGGAGATGCGATAACTAGAAATTGTTAACAGACGGACAGACGGACCAAGGACACAGAGTCCCGTATCAGCATTTTAATGTTAGGAAAACGAAGACATACAAAAAATGAAAAAAATGTCATGTACTGGTCAGACTTCCTGCTCCAATACATAAAAAAATTAATATTCATGTTGAGTTTAACTAATAATTTTAAATAACAGACATAAATCTTCGGAAATATAATGTAAACAGGTGTGAGGAGATATTTACCCCGGCATCTGTTTCAATATGCAGTGGACTACCGACGACAATAACTTGCAGAAATAAAACACTTTACATTAAAAAAATATCAGCGATGCAATTGTATGCTTTAATGTCGACATAAATTCATTATCAGAGATGTAATCATTACAAATACATTGTACATGTACCAGAAAACATTCACAACAGATTTCATTTCGGATTTCTTAACAGAAATATATAGAATAAGTTTGGACGTAACAGGACAGTGACAGTCAAATTTATGTTCCAAAACGTTCTGTTATTTGGACTTCTTTATGACAACTGATCATAACTTTTACCAGCAATTACCTTATACACAGTAATACAGTTCATAATAAATTAATAGTAATGTACATTGTATATTGATGCCAGGACTAGGGGTGTAACGATACGCTAGTCTCACAATACAATACATATCGGGATACAGATGCAACAATATGGTACATATTGCGATACAAATTGAGTACCGTAAGTAAACATTCATGTGGCAAAATGAAAAACAAATCAATGTTCCTTCTCTTTGAAAGTACTTGAAATTTTGCTTTTAAGTTAAAGAAACTGTTATAAATGATCTTCAACAGTGATTGTATGGAAGTTTGCATCCAATGTCTCTACATTTCACTGTATCGTTTCTGTATCGTAAAACAGACCCATGATACGATACGCGTATCACCAGACTAATGTATCGTGAAACAGTGAATTTCGATATATCGCTACACCCTTAGCCAGGACCTCTAGACCTTTATGTTTTTATTGTGTGAAGTTGTGCATTTCAGTTTTGCTAAATGAACGTGTACTACGATCCATAAGACATAACGTGATGAAAAACAAAAACTGTCATAAAAAATAAAGTTTAAAGATAAGATTGCTCATGTTATACTAAGCTTATTTAGGACTAACACATACCTGGATACCAGCTGCTAGTTACTCTAGTTGGCGGGAAATTTTATTTTAAAAAATTATATTAAATCAGACGAAAAATAGAACAGTAGGTTTTTAGCTCGACTATTCGAAGAATAGGAGAGCTATCCTACTCGCCTCGGCGTGAGCGTTAGCATTAGCGTGAGCGTCACACAAATGTTAAAGTTTGCGTACCACCCCATATATTTTCAAAGTCCATTGAGATATTGCTTTGATATTTTGCATACTTGTTTACCATCATGACCCCAGTCTGTAAAAGGAGGAGGCAACTCTATCAAGCATTTTGACTGAATTATGGCCCCTTTTTGACTTAGAATATGCTTATTGTAATGTTAAAGATTGCGTACTACCCCAAATATTTTCAAAGTCCATTGTGATATTGCTTTCATATTTTGCATACTTGTTTACAATCATGACCCCAGTCTGTATAAAGCAGGAGGCAACTCTATCAAGCATTTTGACTGAATATTGGCCCCTTTTCGACATAGAATATGCTTATTGTAATGTTAAGGTTTTACTCAAAGCTTATATTATACTATCAAGCACTGAGAATAGTCGAGCGCGCTGTCAACTGACTGCTCTTGTTAGTCCCTTACTGGTGGAACACCGGAGGGAAAGGATTATAGGAATGACGTCCGCCCATCTGTCTGTCCGTCTGCAAATCTGGCTTTTGCAATAACTCAAAAAGTATTCAAGCTAGGTTCATAAAACTTGGTATGTAAATAGAGCGTATTAGAGGGCAATGAGTAGGTTATGCATGTACTTGACATATACTTATAAGCCAAAGGTCAATGTCACTATTGAAGGTCAAGAAAAAATTGTTTCTGTTGATGGATTTATAGTGCTTTACAAAAATGTTCCCCATGATGAGACAATGTGTCAATGCATGATCTACGCTTGTCGGTTAAAGGTCAAGATCACTGTTCAAGGTCAAGTAAAAATCTGTTTTTGCTACATATACTACACAGAAATGTTCCCCATGATTATGCTATATGTCGCGCACATGGCCCATTGTTGTCGGCCATAGGTCAAAGTCACTATTGAAAGTCGAGTAAAACAATTTTTCACCGGTATGGGACTTCTGTATTGCCACTGCAATGCTCGGTCACTTGTTCATAGAGACCTGGTGTCTCAAGTGTTTTATTTCAGGCATTTTTCATCAACTAAAAAGATTTGTTTCTTAATCTCTAGTTTGATATTATCGCTATATCCGATTGGCATATTATCTTCATATTCTGGGCGTATGACTTTTCAAAGTTATATTCCTGTGATTACATAACATAGTATACAAAAGTTCCATTTCCTGGAATTCATCATTATTTTTTCCTCCCAAGAGAAAATGCGCATATTTCTTGATGTTTCATTCAGATGATTTTTCACTGACTTATTGCCCTTTGGTTATTCAACTAAGTTTACTATAGTACCATTTCTTGTCCAGAGAATTCCTCAGCAACCACTGGCTGGGATTTATAGTAATTTCATAGGAAGCTTCACTCCAAAGAGGAAATGCGCGTTCCAGTCTGATGATTCACTGAGTTAATGCCCTTTGGTTATTCAACTTTAGTACACTATATTACCAATTTTTTGTCCTGAGTGGCTGGAGTCCATAGCTTTACTCCCAAGAAATGTGCATATCTTCATGTTCCGGTCGGATGATTATCACTGAGTTGCTGCCCTTTGATTGTTTAACTTTAATGAACTATAGCGCCATTTTAATTAGGATATTTCTCGGCAACAAGAGGTGGTGCGCATTTTATCTTCATGTTATGGTGGGATAATATTCCAATGAGGTTTTAATATTTGATTATTCGATCAACATAAGTATTTTTTAAACTATGTGCCCATTCGGTGAATTCCACTTTTTAGCTCACCAGAGCACGAAGTGCTAAAGGTGAGCTATTGTGACTGGTCATTGTCCGGCGGCATGCGACATGCTTTGTCCGTCAACATTTGTCTTGTTAACACTCTAGATGCCACATTTGTGACCCAATCTTTATAAAACTTTGTCAGAATGTTTGTCTTGATGATTTCTAGGTCAAATTCGAAACTGGGTTATGTGGGGTAAAAAACTAGGTCAGTAGGCCAGATGAAAGGAAAATCTTGTAAACACTCTAGAATCCACAGTTACAGTTTAAGTTGAAAACTCATGAGAATTGGTTAGTGTTTGTCTTGACGTCTTCTAGGTCAAGTTCGAATCTAGGTCATGTGGGATCAAAATCCAGATCACCCGGTCAAATCAAAGGAAAAGCTTGTTAACGCTCTTGAGGCCACAGTTGTAACCCAATCTTTATGAATCTTGGTCAGAATGTTTGTATAGATTATCTCTAGGTCAAGTTTGAAACTCGGTCAGGTGGGATCCAAAACTAAGTCATTAGGTCAGATCAAAGGAAAATCTTGTTAACCTCCACAGTTTAAGTTTGAAACTCATGAGAATTTGTCAACATGTTTGTCTTGATGACCTCTAGCTCAAGTTCGATTCTGGGTCATATAGGGTAAAAAACTAGGTCAAATCAAAAGAAAAGCGTGTTAACACTCTAGAGGCTACAGTTTTAACACGATCTTTATAAAACATGATCAGAGTGTTTGTCTTTGATCTCTAGGTCAAAGTTGAAACTGGGTCATGTGAGGTCCAAAACTAGGTCAGTAGGCCAGATCAACTTTGGTAAGCGATATAGGGCCATCATAGCCTCCTTGTTTCTTTTAATATTCAATAATCTTATTTTGGTGAGCATCCAGTTTACCATTATTTTCTTGTTATTCTATGCCTTTTAATTTCGGCCAAAAAATGGAAAATGACAATCAGACGGACATGAACTAATCTTTTAGACGTATACAGAAACGTATACAGAAACATTGCATTAAGTTGATATTCATGCGGATACTTTTATCGGTCAGTAGCTTTTATCGTTTTGCTAACATGCAGATTAGAATAAAAATTTTGTCTAGTCAAATACGGAATATATAATGGATCCAATACAATAATATACTGGACAGTCACGTGGTACAAATGCGATTCGCTGAGAAAAAAATATGTATTGAATGATATGTGTATATTCTAGATGCAAATTTATAATTAAAAATCAAAATATCACTGTTTAAGAAAGAGAAAGTTTAAAATATAATATTCCGTTATATTTCAGTTCTCCACTAGCTTGTCTTCTATTTAAGCCCGCCGCATTCAGCACTTTTAGTGCTTTGATATATGATATGTACGTAAATAAAAAGCAGAAACACGTTTAATGCAAATCAACAGCTAATGGATAATAAAACTGATGTATTTTGACTTGGGATGACCCATCAAAGTATTAAATTTTTATTGATAAAACAAAACAAACATGTGTACTATAAATGGAAAAGTATATATGTGACCTGTAATTAAAAGTAGGGTATGTTTTACATGTCGATAGTCTAAGAATGTTGATTAAATTTGTAACACAAATTATTATCAATATCAAAGATTTAGGAGACATATGACAAGATTTAATAAATATCTGTTTAACTTAATTACCTGAATAACGAATGATATAAATATAGAATTAGTCATATCATACAGAGTGAAAAAAAAAAAATTAACATTTGTCGTGACGTCACGTTAGAAACAATACTTGTTACTTATGGGCCTTTTTTTCCAGTAGCTGCAAAAAGTTCTTGTTTCAAACAATATGCTAAAGTTAGAAACCGCTGAATCTAGTCCTGTTATGAATATTGAGTAGGAAACTTTATTTAATTTATTCAGAAGATAGCTTGGCGCGGTACCATTGAAAATATTAAACACTTAATTAAGTTTTAATTGAGTCATGCGGTCCTCTATTCTTAGCATATTAGTTCTTCTAACAATTCACGTATTATACTTGCTGTTTGAGTGAGGAAGCCATCCAGCTGGCTTACGGAAGGTCGATGATTCTACCCAGGTGCCCGCTCGTGATGAAATAATGCACGGACGGGCACCTGGGGTCTTCCTCCACCATCAAAGCTGGAAAGTCGCTATATGACCTATAATTGTGTCTGTGCCACGTTACACCTAACAAAATAAATAAATAAATGCCTGCTGTTGGAAGAAAGCGTAAAATAAACATGTTGGTACTGTGCACATCCCGTAATACATAATCATAAGTTGCCAAATATTGATTAAAAAGGAAACCTGATTATGTGGTAAGTGAACAAAAACAACAAATTAACTTAGCGAGTACAGGATTCACAATCAAATATAGATTATTTTTCTTAGACAGTTTAAGCGTTTCAAGATATCGAGTAATCTTTTAATATGACAACATTGAAAAGAAACATGAAATAGAAAAAGAAAATCTTTCTAATATTTCAAAGAACAATTAATCCTAATCTTCAACAGGTAGAGAAAGGTGAATGGATCACTGTTTTAAACGATAACAAATGTACAGTATGTATTTCGAAAGATGCTGAATTGTTTTTTTACTTAACTAGTTGTTCTACATTTGCTTCTGTCCATATGTATTTCCTAGACAGTGTGTGAGAAATGGCCATTGTGGAATATACAATACTCGAGTTCCTTGTTTGTTTAACTTGCAGAAACTTGTGCCTTGTTAGAATGCTTAATATCAATTTATAGATATGACGAGTTGTTGGAAACCAGAAAGAAGCTGGAAGAGGAAGTGAATGAAAAACAGGAAAGAATATTCATAATGGAAATACAACTTGAACGGAGTCATACTGAACAATTTAAGCTACAGGATAGATTTGATAGACAGACGCATGAATTCGAGGGAATAAAGAAAAAGTTAACAGAAACTTCTGAAAACAACATAACATTAAATAAAGAGAAGAAGCAGTTAGAAAAGAAGCATGAAGTGCATATAGCCGAGATGTACGACACCATGGCTGATGAGAAACGAAAACATAATAGTGAAATGCAGAAACTTACGAGGGACCGAGATGATATCAGAGACAGGTATTTATTTTTGTGTAAAATTCACCGGTTTTGCAAAGGAATTTTGCATGGAGAATATTTATCCTGCCCTGTACAGTTACCTTTTATTAATCGGTCAAGCTGTTTACCCTTTTCAGAATTTCAGTAAGTCTTGGTTAGAAGGATACATCTGTTTTGGTCATATATTTTGAAAATTTAATTTTTTGGCATGACAGAAAAGACATTACCCCTCCAATGGTTAGGTCTGTATAATGCTGGAGAAATCGAGCTAATGGATTGGTAATAAATATCACCTTCCTATTTATATTTCATCAGGCTTGTCAGGTCTGCTGTAGTTGTGCATTTCTGACCATGGTCAGGTCGAATAATTTTAGTGGAGGTATAGTAGAATCCTAGTAAATATAAGCGCATACTTTAAAATTAAAGTGCATCAGAATTCTTTCCATTAATCTGTATACGATCAAAATTCGGCTTAAAAAGAAATGCATATAAAGGTCAGACACAACTACATGTCGTTAGTTACCTTATTTATTTTACTTACAAAAAAGTTGCCTTACTTACAAAAAGTTTAGGAGTAACATTCAAAAATAGATTTCTGTTACCATCAAGTACTTTTGAAATAGTCAGTGCAGTGTAAAATATTGATATTTGTTATCCAATGATGACCCTTGCCAGATTCAATGTCATATCGTACAAATGGTAACAAAGTATTATGTTTTTTTGTCTCAGAGATAGTTATATTGAAACCAGCAAGCTGTTTTTTTTTCAACGAGATTTAGGAAATGCATGGTGACCCTCGTAATGTAGATGTTTACATAAAGGGTATATGTATACAAAAAAGAAATACCTAAAAGAAGTTGCTTATGTTCTTTATCAAATGTGTTATTTTTTGCGAAATACGTGAACAATTAAAATTTTAAGTCAGTAATAGTTACAGGAAATTTAAAGTTAAGGCTGCATATAACTTGCGACAATAACTGATCACTAATCCTTAGTACATTTTTCAATGTACCGTGCTTCGCGATCGTGACCAAATTCACGATCCACGGAACACATGAAATTAGCCCATGTCTATACGGAATTTTG
Source organism: Mercenaria mercenaria (assembly GCF_021730395.1). NCBI lineage: Eukaryota > Metazoa > Mollusca > Bivalvia > Venerida > Veneridae > Mercenaria > Mercenaria mercenaria. Next base: position 35,838 of record NW_026460263.1, on the reverse strand, counting down.
TTACGCCGACAAAAAAGGATGACAATTTTCATTAATTATACACACTTGAGTATAACTGGGAGAAGACAATGAAAACTACAAACTTTCGCGTTTTCACGGTAGCTGGTAGTTTCGTGACTACACAATATCGTGGAGACATACCGATCGCAAAATACCCTAACTTAAATAGCGTGAAACTATTTCTAGGCTTACAGTATAACATTATATATTACGGAAATCTTTTACGTATGGTAACTATCAATCACAACAAATATTTTCTAAATCACTGTATTTGAGATTGGTACAATGAGTTTAGTAGGTATAGTCATTATCATTAAAAACAGAAAAATAAGCGTTTTTATGATGCCTGTCAGACATCCATGTAGTGCATCATATATATTACGGAACTCTTTTACGTATGGTAACTATCATTCACAACAAATATTTTCTAAATCTCTGTATTTGAGACTGGTACAATGAGTTTAGTAGGTATAGTCATTATCATTAAAAACAGAAAAATAAGCGTTTTTATGATGCCTGTCAGACATCCTTGTAGTGGATCATATTTATTTTGAGTCATTCATTCTGACTTGCAAGTTATTTTAAATTTCAAACAAGAATCATCACTGTTCTTTCACTTGCTAACTTTCGAAAGAACAGATAAACTGGAAGTTATATCTTGCTTACCATTTCTTGAAATTTTAGGTACCAGTAGTATAGGCAGCTATTTGTGTGTAAACAAACGGGCGCCATCTTGGATGACCTAGTTAATATAAATAGTAACTCATTTGCATATAAGAAATAAACTCAGTAGACTTGCGCGGCGGCCAAATTGGATTCCAATTTTAGAATGACGTATTTATGAGAAACATTTTAGTTTAAGGAATGACCTCACTCTGCTATTTATATCTCCCTGAAAACAAAACTATAGATTAATTATGTTTAATTCATAATCATAAATCTATCTTAACTAGGTCATCCAAGATGGCGCCCGTTTGTTTACACACAAAGAGCTGCCTATACTACTAGTACCTTTGGTATCTGGATTTTGAAGTCCCTAGTTTACCTATTCAAATATGCTTACATTCGGAAAATTACAAAAAATTTCAGAGTCCAGTAATGCTATAGAACATCATTGACTTGGCATTTAAATGACATAATTATTTTTTTCTCCTTTATAATTGCTGAAAACCAGTGCTATGGTTTAGTCATGCCATCTTTTCTATTCATTATAGGAAAATGTGACAGTTGAGCATTTCGATATAAACACATTTCTTATTATGATGGACCAGTTACTCCTCCAGAAGATGTTCACATTTTATTTATTAACAGATCATTGTAGGGATGATATACGTATCCATCCACATCAATTACGGGGACTGTTTCATAAATTCGCCGAATTCCTTTCTCAGAGTTTTAATTTTCTGTCGAACTACATGAAAATACATGTACAAGTAATCTGACATATACAATGTATCTTATTTTATTTTAAAATAGGTTTTAGTTTTCTATAGATCATCGAAGAATTAGAGGTAGGGTTAGGGTTAGGAACCAATATTCAGCGACTTGAAACACGTCATTATTTCATGCACTCCAAACTTACCCAAAGTGCCGTAAAGTAGCCAAATTTTAAACAATTTTGGCGCGAAAGCAACGTTACGTTTCGACGTTATTTCCTGAAAATTTGAAGACGTTGTATAACCTCCGATCAGTGTTTTATCGCCATGACCCCAACCCGGAGCTAGAGGGCGTGGAAGGTAGCATGAATTTGCACTACCGTCCATAAACAGGCTCAATCAAACCGAGCTGCAACATTTTCGTTTTTGTCGTGTTGAGCGACCTTTGGAGTTTCCACTTTTTCTAATTTTTTTTTATCACATAATCGCTTGTCGTCAACGGACGAAATTGAGTCACGTTCTGTAGTGAGTTTTTCTGTGTTACTGGAACTATCTTCGGTGGAAACATTTAAACAATTTGTAAAAACTCTGATATATTACCAACGTGTGGAAAAACATTTGTATACAAGTTTATATTTGACCAGTAGGTACATAGACACAGAAACTGTGTGGCCACAGGTGATGACTACGTCGAGAAAGTCAACTGCACTCTGCAATTTTAAGTTTAGGTTACGTTAACGTTGACTAGCTTCAAGTACTACTCGGTACTATTCATCAATGTTCCATGTAAAATTAACTTTTCCATGTATCACTACAATTTTTGGTTTTCTAGTCAGCCTTAAGAAAAAGTTCCTCATGATGTATTTTAATCCAGTCTGAAGTAAGAAAGCAATTCCGCGAACTTATGAAACTGTCCGCGTATAAATAATAAATGTTTTTAAATCTATGTTCTCATCTGCAACATTTACTAAAATGATTCGTAACTTTACATAGCAAGTGTTTCATAACTGAATAGGTCGATTTTCCCTTCTGTAAATAAATGATGGTAAATATAGATAATATAAAAATGTTTGTCAATTTCGACTAAAGCTTTGTATTAGGCTTCATAGAGAGTGTAAGCATATTGTTTCCATTTCAGGTTGAAACTATTAACTGGTGTTAAATTATCTGAGCAAAATGCTGATATTGCTGACTTGAGTGATCCATATAGAGCCATTGAGGTGTCAGAAAGATTTGGTCAGTTATATGATGATGAATGGATAGATGCATTTGAAACACTAACAGAAAAGAAGATGGGCTTATCAATGAAAGAAGCCATTGCTTTCTTACTACGACTTGTGCAGGTAGCGTATAGTACTAAGAATTACTGTAGTTTGGTCCGATTGTTTGCCAACTGTAAACTCAGGGTTACTAAGTCAAATTTTAGAAAACCCAAATTAACACTTAAGAGGACATTTTTTCTACCGAAATTTGACGAATGATGGCCACTCTGAAACCTGGTCCGCGTTTGGAGAGTCTTAAGTTAGTCCTAAGTCCTAGTACCTAGGACCAAAATTAGGATTGAAAAGAATTGCATTTAAGACCGTTTCAATAAACAATCCTATCTTTAGTCACAGACTTAGTCCTAACTCCTCAGGACCAATTTGTTCTCTAAAATGAAGTAAGAAAAATATAGCGTACTATAACTATATGGCATATAACATTTTATATTTAGAATTTTGCAAGTAAGGCATGACGCATCAGTCCTCCACACAGACCGGCCTTCCATACAATTCAGTGTTGTGTGAAATATGAAGTGTGTGTATTTGTGCTCGAGTTTAGTGTCTTTTTCTAAATATTTCTCAGTCATATAAAGGACGCAGTGAGCGCATTACCAAACTTTATTGTGCTGCCTCATTGGGATATCACGCTATATAAAAAAGTGACATGATACCCCAACCAATCACACTACTCTGACACCGGGCTGACCAGTCCTATTACTATCCCTTAATGCTGAGCGCGAAGCAAGGAAGCCACTAGTACCATTTTCCAGATCTTTGGTGTAACGTGACCAGGGATCGAACCCATGGCCTTCCACACTTGAAGCAGGAGCTCTATCATTAGGCCACCGAAGTGGTTAGGCAAGGCTGTCAAGCACAGGACTTGATTTCTAGAAAAAGGAGAATTTCGTAGGCAGGCTGTAAGCTCAGTTGGTGGGGTGCTTGCCCTGATAGTAAGTTGTCCAGAGTTTGTTCCACAGACTGACTGCATAATGTACTCACCCTGTTATATTTGGCACCCAACGTGGGATCGCAACTGTATTTACTCGTAGATAATTATGTCCCATTAGAAACTCGAAGGCGAAATTATATAGCTGAGAAGTGTGACATGGTATAGGACTTGATTCATGACTGCAAATGTCACAACTGCACTTTACCTGTTCGCGCTTTCAATAAACACTCTCCGCTTATTCTTAATGGGACTACCGCCCCGCTGTCCCGTTTTTCGTTTTTGTTTATAGAATAGATTATTGTTACAGTTTATCAATGTGATTGTGACTGGTTTTAGATCAGTCGGTAGAGCACTCGCCCTGTAAGCAAGGAGCCCCAGGTTCAAGACAGGAACTGACTGAACATTTTCTTAGCCTGAGACAGTAGGTGTGAAATAGAAAGAGCATAATTTTGTTATGTACTAAATGGCCTAAGAATAAGTATAAGGATACTTTGAAACATAACTGCACACAAGTCACACTATATCATATTGTTGTTGTTGTTGTTTTTTACATTTCAGTACGAGTGTTTCTGGGATGAAACACATGATATTAAAACATTTACTGTAGTTGATCAATGTTGTCTTTAAGGTTTTGTAGTCTCCAGGACAATTAAGAAACATTTAAGAAACACTGAAAACAAGTTTGATAATGCTGTTATCGTGACATATGTTTAATAGCGTAATCAATGTCCCTAGTCTGTTGCAGCCATGATAGTATACGTATTATTTGGATTACTTCCTTTGAAATTAAATTAATTACCGGCTCCTCCAAAGTGTGCCATCACCCACGTCAAGCTTGCGAACTCCAGCACGGTGGCGTATATCGTACCGTCAGGCAATCGTCATTTTATTCCTTTGGGAAATACTTTGAGACAGCCCAACCCTTATCTCAAGAAATCTGAGAAAAATCTCAGCGCGCAAGTTGAGATTTTACTGAGAGAGGTTTTAGTGAAAGCCAATCAAGATTTTTTGAAGGCGGCAATCTTTGATTTCGGAGTGTTTTTGCCTTAAAACAACCCTAGGACTATCTTAAAACAGCCCAATAGCAGTCCTAGACTTAGGATTGTACTTGGTCATAAACTTAGGACTAAAAAGTAAGGACTGTTTTTAAAATTTTCTTTAAAGCACAAAATTGTCACAGTTTTGGTCTTAAGACTATTTTCAGACTGAGGACTCTCCATGAAACGCAACCCTGGTCTTTAGAATTTTTGCCAAAAATGTTTGTCTTTATTAAATCTAGGTCTACTTTGAATTAGGTCATCTGGAGTCAAAAACTAGATCACTTGGTCAAATCATAGAAAAAACATTGCTAACACACTGGAGGTCATATTTATTATCTGGTTTTAGTACATAATGGTCAGAATTCGTGTCTTTAAATCTAGGTCAAGTTTGAAATTAGACCATTTAGCGTCCAAAACAAAGTTACTAAGTCAATTTATAAGAATACTTTGTTAACACCATAGAGGCCAAACTTTCTATCTGATTAATTTGAAACTTGGTTTGAATGTTTGTCTTTATGAAATGATGGCCATTTTAGAAATTGGACCATCTAAAATCATAAGTTAAGTTTCTATGTAATAAAAAAACAAATTTCATTAACTTTAAAGAAGCCATATTTTCATCCTGATCTTAATGAATCCTGACCAGAATCTTTGTCTACATAAAATCTAGGTCAGATTCCAGTCTGGGTCATCAGTGGTCCAAAACTAGGATACTAGGGCAAATTCTAGAAAAAACTTGATACCACTCTAGACATCGTATTTTCTTCTTGCTCTTTACAAATCCTGGTCAGAATGTTCGAATCTGGGTCAAAGAGTAGGCCAGGCAATCAAATTCTAGAAAAATCTTGCTAACACTCTAGAAGTCATTTTTTCTGTCTTATCTATTTGAAACTTAGTCAGAAAGTTTATCTTTATGAAATCTAGGTCATAGTAGAAACTGGATCATCTAGGCCACTATGTGAATATGTCATTAAAATATATCACCAGACATTTACACTTTCGCCGTATGAGGCAGACGTGTTATCTTTGCTCATGAATCGTATCATTATAACTTATTATTTGTGTGGAGATTGTGCTGAAAATTAGGTATAATGAATATGAATGCATTTTGCATCTGTCTGGGCTTCTACGTTGCTGTATATTCAGTGATTGAGTGGCTTGCATCCAGTGTAACAATTGATAATTTTATTCATGAATTTACATCAGACATCATCTGTCATTTTCCTGTAAAGTATACCTACACTAGAGATCAATTATTTGATATTGAATATACGATATCTTACAATAGGGAATTAGGGAAACTAAACCTTGCGGCATGTAGGGTTATAAACTTACACAATATAGCATGTAAAAAGAAAACTCACAGAAGTAAACGAGGTGGTAAAAGTAAAGTAATATTCTAAGAAATGCAATCAGTGCAAAAATATAAGCTAGCATGTATCCTGCATTACTCTGAACTGTAGATCTGTTATGAACAAAGATACTTTTGTGGGCCTAAATATCTCAGGGATAAGAAAATAGACTTCGCTCTTCTGATTGAAACTTGGTACTTGAACGAGAAACAATATCTGTTTGAAACTTCTGACTAGAGCGAATAGAAAAACTAAAAAAGTGGTGGTTTTACGATCACTTGTAGAAACAATCAGTATGCAAACGGTTACTCACGGTATTGTTCGAAGCTTTGAATATGGTATTTGGAAAGTTGTTTTCAAACATTTGACCAAACACGTAGTAGGTGTGTATAGGTCCCCGGCTCTATCGACTGGTAACCAGTTCGTTGTTTAATTCTTTTACTTCAACGAAAACATCTTACCATGTTTTGAAAATTTACTAATTTACTTATAATGGGTAATTTCAATCTGTATATTAACAGTGACAACAGTGCTATAACCAACTTAAGGACTTCCTAGTAGCAATGGGCCTTCAACAACATGTTGATTTCAGTATATATAAATATATATATACAGTATACAGAAGATGGTCATAACTGAATCATCTAATGGTGTTTATGTAGAAAAATGTGAGCCTGGACCATTTTATCTAATTACCTGATTTCTGTGTTGTAAAGGTTCTTCTATATGTTAAAAAGGGACTATTACTAGTAGGAGCGTATAATTTAGAAACTTCCGAAATTTGAACGAATCTGATTTTTCCAGTGACCTAAATGCAATAAACGTTGATTCACAGAATATCAACAAATTGTGAATGAGTTTGAATCGGAAATAGAGGACGTCCTAAAAAAGCACGCTCCTCTAAAAGAGAAAACAACAAATTAGAAAATCTAAGCGCACATGGATGCGTTACGGTAAAACAGATCAGCCGTATAAAGCGGTAAGGAACGAATACAATTCTGTAGTCAAACCTCAAAAGAAAAACATATTCGGTCAAAAGCTAGAGAACGCTAAAGGTGATTACAAAAGAGTCTACATGGATTAGTATCTGAACTAACTGGTACCGAATCGGAAAACCCACTGCCCAAAGGAGAGTCTAAAATACCATTCACTAATTCATATGTCAAATCTTTAGGAGTTCATTTCGGAAACGATTCAAAAGAATGTGACAAGTTAAATTTGGATTCAAAATGAAACACATGTCAATCACTTATAAACGCATGGAATAAACGAAATCTTACTATGTATGGTAAAATTCTGATAATTAAGTCTATCTTGTTACCAAAAATAACATATTTACTACAAAATATAGTTCCACCTAAAACAATAATTCAACTCAATGTGCTTTAAATTTCTCTAGAACGGGGAAAATGATAAAGTAAAACGAACGACAACAATGCGTCACAGATTAGATGGAGGGTTAGATATGATAGATATTTACTCCTTTTATAAAACTATGGCAGTTAAATGGGTTTAAAACTTAAAATTAACAGAAAATGCAAATTGGAAAGTAATACCATCTTTCTTCTAAACCAGCATGGTAAAAATCTTCTCATAATCAATACTAACATAGAAGCCTTCCAGACGAAAACTTGAAAATCCCATTGTTTTATAAAAATTCAATTGAAACTTGGATAGAAATAAAACAAAAAGATGTGGATAAAGCAGAGAAAGTACACACTCTTTACGGCATTCGAAAGCAACTTATCTGGGGAACCAGATTTATTAAACATAAAGGGAAGTGCCTGTTTTTCAAAGCGTGGATATACTCTGATTTGATTTTTGTAAATGACATTATTTCAGATAATGGCGAAATAGATCCCAATTTTATCTAAAAAGCAAAACTGGATCGCAGAAATTAATATCATTAAACAAGCATTGCCTAATGCATGGAAACATAATATAAAGTCCGAAATGTCTGTGCGTACTAAAATAGAAACATATTACGATATTCGTGTCACGGGGGACTTTTATGTAATATGGGTTCTGTATGAGTAAGTCTGGAAATTTATATATATAATATATTTATTGCAATACAATGTCTATTAATCTATCTATTAGATAATGGCGGATAACAATAAAAAAGGGGTTCACGGGAAGGGTTATCTGATTTAGTATGGTACGGCATCCGTCAGTAGAGTATTGTATTGGAATGTATAGGTCGTTGAGGAAAATGCATAATAAAATATTGGAATATAATATATAATTTACACTGATACTATAGACGTAAGACAATTCTTTTTTTATGACCTATGACATTATTCCCTCCTTTGTGAAAATGTCGTCCTCGACATTGTATTTCAAAATTCAAAACGGTTCGTCCTGCAAAAGAACATTATAATACAATTTCACGTTAAGGTATTAGATCACTAATAGTAATGTTTACAAAATGGCCTTTGCTTGGTATATTCTGAAAGGTAACCGTGTTTTGCACTATTTTGCAATTTTTAAACAATTTTTACCGTGCCGTTTTTTATAAATTTTGTATAACTTATAGTATCTCCTCAAGCTTGAGTAGAGACAAATTTCAAAGTGATAGCCACTATCCAAAACGTTTGCAGAGAACTCATTTTACCATTAATTTTAATAAAAGAAACATCAAACTATTGGTAAACAATTATAAAACACAAAATAAAAATGTCAATATCATTTTTTCTATGGTGCCTCAAGTAAACGGATTTAATGAGACAGAATACATACTTCAACATGGAAAAAATAAGGCCGAATGCTGTGTTTCTGTTTTGAATTTTGCTTACTCCATTTAAAAATAACCTTAGGGCAGACGTAAAACCTACCTAAATTTCTTCCACAATATATAATCTAAGAGTAAAAGCAAAATAGAGAACTTTCACCGCGTGCAACTCAATATTTTTAAAGATGTGTAACTCTACCCCTTCTGTTTAAGTAGTAAATTCACTTTGAACACCAAGAAATCGCTTATAAGATTCATCTTTTTCCATTTTTGTACAAGAAATCAATAATAAGTCTTGAAAGAAGTAAAAACTTACTAGAAAGAAAGGAAAATAAGGAGAAAAAAATTTGGTCCCAGTAGGGCTTGAACCTACGCCCCCCTAAGAATTGCAGTAAAAGTAGGTTTATGAAAGGAATTGAATACTCTTCAAAAAGGAGGTTCTCTATTAGTGATCTAATACCTTAAATGAAATCTGATCTGCATATCATATAAGTCCTAAACATAAACAGTAGGACAAAATTTTACTGTTTACAGTAAAATCAAAACAATGATATGAAGATTAAACATTTATTTGAAACAGCAGAATTCATACTTGATTAAGTATGAATTGATAATATTGTATAAATGGTATGAAATGGAATGAAATGGAATGGAGTGAATGAATGAATGAGATGAACTGATGCATTTGACTGCGTGTGTAACACGAACTAAAAACTAACTTCATTACTGCGACAGAAGTATCTTATATAAAGTTACTCTTATACTGGTATAATAGCATGTTATCCAATACCATTTGTAACAGTCAAGTTGAAGCACAGCTAACTCAATGTCGCGTCGCATCCAAACGATAAATTTAAATAATATTTGTATAGGTGAATATCAGATTGTTAAAAACATTGAACAAAATGTCTTTTTGTTAAAATACGATAGAAGATTGTACATTTAGAACTGTCTCTGCATACTATTTAAATGTCAGAAGCCTGTCGTTCTACCTGTTTAGTTTCCACCAGTCGTGTCCTGAATATCGTTCCGGTTTTCAACGAGTTTGTTTCGGCCTACGAATAGGAATTTCATCACGGCTGCTGCCAAGGTCCCGCTGAACGGTTGAAAATCCATGGCTTTCTTCTCCATGATCTGAGTCGTGAGAAAGATCAACATCAGGTAAGTATTCTGATGTTTCAAATGGAACTGGTAAAGACATGAATAGAAGCAACATGTTTCTATGAAGAAGCTTCAACTTTGCTCTAGATTACACCTTCTGCTTCCACTTCAAAAACAGGGACGTCAGGATTTGGTTGTATATAACACAGCCTGCATAGCTCAGTGCGTCGGACTACGAAGCGAGAGATCGCGCGTTCGAATCTCAGTCGGAGAAAATATTTTGTTGTCTTTTTTGTACTAAATATATACAGAAGTATATTTTCTGTATTAATTATTTAAAAAATAACTTTTATATTTTTCTATGAAGATATTTGATATTTTCATAGGGTTATATTTGACATATTGTAAGGATCCCAGGAGTTTTATTTTACAATTCATCCACACACATATCTGTACACTAAAGAAAACACATAAAACACACAATATTTAAAATTCAAAAATAAACAATCATCAAAGTTGTGATATTTACACTTGATACATATATACAAGGTTTTCACGTATACATTTCATACTCGAACCACAACATTGAAACTGAAAATCCTGAAAGTGAATGAAATGTTGAAAGGGTTTTGAAATGAAACAGACTTCAGTTGAATACTTGAAAACAGCTGTTTTGAAGTAAAATGAAAGGAATTGTAAACTGAAAAGTTGAAAGAAATATTTGATAAAGTGAATTGATCAAAGTGAGCATATAAGTGTTGCTGTATGAAGTTCTGAGAAAACTTTGATATGTCACTTTGAAAAAGGAACAAAGGTGAAATATCAAATAGTGGAGATACCGGAGTCTATATAGATATATGTGACGCACCATGACATTTTGGGTCCAAATTCGGCGTTACGTCATTTAAGAAAACATCGATTAAAGTTACGTCACAAAAAAATGGTGGACGTTACCACGTGTTCGCGGCAATTAATGCTTTTCTTGTTTTCAATAATACTCTACCTTGCCACAAGAAAAAAATGAAGTGACATTTATAAACATTTCCGTGTTTTGCAATTCCGTTTCTTTAAAAAATTTAAATGATTGATAATTTATCGCCCTTTGAATCGACACACCATTTGTAAACATCGAAGGTCGCGGAGAAAATGAAACTACCAAAACCAATTGTTTGATGATTTATTTCGATTGTATACAGAATGACAGTTTGTGAATCTCAAGGTAAGTAAGTATTTAAGCGATATGTAGTGTTAAAAATATTATTTGAGTTCATATCGACAGTTTTGTCCGATATCTTTTCCAAAAGAAGCCCGGATTTGACACTAATGACAGATTCGAGGTAGATTTAGCGCAGTTCACATTTTATTTACAAGTGTCAATATATTGTAGACTATATTTTATTTACTAAATCTGCCATGAATTTAACTTTTTTTTTAAATCGGTTTTGACTGTTATTCAGTAGAATCTGTATGCAAGACAATTACAAGAAGTATTCAGTAGAATCAGTATAAATGCAAGACAATTACATGAAGACCTTTTGACTCTGGTGCCAGACAAAATTACAAAAGCCGCTTAGTAAAATAAATAAACTTTAGATACATTTTGTTTTGAAAGCCTTGCAGGAATTCAAACCTATTACTCTTTTTATAGCAGTCTTTGTGCTAAATATGTACTGAGCTAACTGCCCAGGGCATTTTTATCTCACATTTCAGCCTTTTTCAGTATTCTTTTTTCATTTTACAGATCAACCACTGGGGATTGTTTGGCTTGATGCAATGACCTTAAACAGTGAAATGATTTTCCAGGAAGGTCTATACACAACAAGCTGGATTTTATGGGGGTTTGTAAATTTCTTCATACATTTTTACAGTTACAATACTGCTATTCTAAGAAAGATAAAGACATTAAAGTAGCATAAACATAAATGATCTATTTCATTCATAACATTTTAAGAGAAATGATTTTGATTATAGACCCATTCAACAAATATGTGTAATATATTAAGAAGTGAATAAGTAATGACATACAATAATTGAATATATCATGTATGTATTTTTTCATATTTTCAAAATTATTTTTACAGTATTTGTGTTTACATTAAGTTTGATTGCATGAATTGTATGTCTAGTCTGTAGGAATCTTAGCTAGTTTATGTATTCCTGAAAAGCTGCTTTTTCTGCATGAATACTGTAAGATTCTTGGATGAGTTTATACTTGTTAAAAGCTGACTGATCAAATCTGCTTTCAGTCAGCTTTTAACAAAAAGACTCTCTTTTAAAGCTTAAAAAGATGCTTTACAGTCTTATATTCTGTAACCTTATACTAATCTTATTAAAATGAAGTTCTAATGTTGATGAATTTTTGTTTTGCAGTGATGAAAGAACTATGAATATGCAAATGGGAATGAAACAGAAGGACTTAATATGTTCTACTGATCATCCAGCTGAAATCATGCCTGTGGAATAGAGTACATGTCACATATACTGATATGAGCAAATAACACCATATTGTACAAATAATGTCATGTTTCCTGCCCTCATGACCAGAAAAAGTTAAAAATTCTAGTTCAAATTACAAATGTGTTTCAAGAAAAAGTAAAACTTAGTCAACTATGAGAAATATTGGGTAAAAGTAGTGTTTTAATGTCATGACAGCTGTGAAGTTGTTTGAGAAGCACTATCCTAATTGTTCTAACAATACAGAATTTAACTTATAAATTTTCCAAAACTGCATGCATGAAATACTAAAACATGTCTGTTGAATGAATCCTAGTTGTTTCAAAACTACAACATGTGTGACATTAAAGCACAACCTTTGTAGGAAACATTTTTACAATAAAAACTGCCTTGCCAGTGTGAGTGTAGGAAGGATTTTTCCAGAAATGGCAGAAAACTACTAATATAGCAGAAAATATTTGTTACTGGCTGAATATAATATATTTTATTTCAAGACTTAATCATGTTAATCCATGGTTATAATTGTGTTAAAAGATATTTTTACATGACATGACCTTTGCAGAAATAGCTATTTTTTTTGCAAAACATTATGAGTTGCCATGGTAACACAAATTTGACTTAAATTTAGATTTGTTTGATTATGTAAATAGCATGTGTCTTGTTTATATTCTGCTAATCAGACTATGTTCTGCAAGAAAATATCTTTTGTGTGTAACCATCAACAAAACATGTCATAACACAAATCTGCCATAAAATGGCAGAGCTGTAATGCAGGTAGGCATATCAGGAAAATATGTAGTTCTGAAAGACAAGTTATATTACATAAAATGATGTTTGTTTTTTATAAATGATCATAATTGACCATTTGTGGTGTAAAACAAATGTATACTGAACAGATGCTAAATGAATGTTCTGATTCTTTCTGGAAAATTTACAAAAAACTACTATTTTAAGAAAATAGTGTATTGTTGCCATGGTAACATTAATTTTACTTTTAAATTATTTTGGATATCATCATATGTAAACAACATCTTTCTTGTTTATATGTTATATATGTTAAGCTGTATTATGTTAGTGAATATATTTTAATATGTTATAATTGCATCAACAAAGCACTATGTTATTACACAAGCCTGCCTTAAAATGGCAATAGTTGTAACTGAGAGAGGTGTATCTGAAAATTATGCATTTCTCAAACCATATTACATTAATTTTCACGGACTGATGTCTACTCTCTTACTTTTAAATAAGAAAACAGACAGCTTTTGATGTAAATATATGGAAAAACACTTCCAATATTCAATTTATTACAAAGAAATTGCCAAAAATGTTAGTATTTTTGTAAGAAAATACCACATTGTTGCCATGGTAATGATTCACTGATAAGTATATCTAAGTCTTTTGAAATTTTAGCAAACTCACAGTTGATAATAACAGTCTAATAATTATATCTTCTTGCCTGATTTTCTTTCTTACTGTTTTTAAATAGATAAGGTGTCTATAATAATAAGATCAATGTCCTAGTTTTTGGGATGTTGTCTAATTTGATATCAAATAAATTCTGTATCTTGTTCAAAAGAAGGTCATAAAACAGTTGCCTGTAAACTGTTAGCACACTAGAAAAAGTTAATTGTGTATTTATTTCACATTCTATGTAATTTATTGGTAGATTCATCAAGAGACTGTTAAAAAAGAGGTTAAACAACAGTGTTGCTATAGAAACGATTTTTAGAACATAAATATTTTTGTACTACATGAAAGAAAGAGACAAAAAGAAATACATTCCATTAATTGCATGTTGCTTTTGTTATTTTATCATGTATTTTATCTTGATATTGTTTAAATATGGTGTCATAATTAAGATATACTGCCTCAATTTTGATACAGTTAGACAAAAACATGGTGTCCGAAAAGTGGTAATATCTCCATGACAACGACTGATTTTTGTTGTCAAATTGAAGATTTTTACTCAGGACGGGTCAGTCTGTCAGATTAGCCCAAAACCCAATTTTTGACCAAAATTGCATTTGGACCCAAAATCTCATGCTCTGTCACATATGTTGAAAACATAATATGAAGAATAGGCTGAAAATTGATAAGTCAGTAAAGGAGTTAGACACTTAGTGGTACAATAAAACATTTGAATATAGTTCCGGGTAGTATATGAACAAGTTTTGACCAGAATATTGTGTGAAGTGATGAAAGTACAGTGATTGTGATGTGATATTTTGCATAATCAGTCGCAACTAAAGTGAACACAAACAAGCGTAATAAAGAAAACGTGTATAACAGTATAGTGATCGGTTGGTTTGGTTAAATTTAAAGTGACTTTGTGAAAGGTTGTTATGAACTTAGAATATATAAGAGATGGCTGAATATATTTCACCGTATGATTTACGCAGACTTACTTTAAAAAGAAGAAGGAAACAAGCACTTCTAGAAGAAGCCATTGAAAAGGAGGAAGAAGTAAAGGAAAGAGAGAGAATGCTTAAACAAGAGATGTTGAAAAATCCACATATGCAAAGAGAATTGTTAATACAACGAAGGAGAGACTTGCAAGTCGACAGAGAAGATAAAGAGGATATGAACACAAATGATATAGAAAGTATATATGCGTATTGGAACGAACACGATTTACCCTTGGATGAATAAGTAACTCTAGATGAGTTAGGATTTGAAGAGGAAGAAGCACTTTGTAACTCAACATACGAAGAAGCAAGTATTGCGAACAGTCTTTCAGGTGTAGAAATCTCACAGAAAGAAATCAATTTGTCAGGCGAAATTGAAAGACTTAATATAATGTTAGAGTCCTTCAGACATGAGGATTGTTTTGTAAATGATAATGATAAACATACCGATTCAAGAGACTTTACTGTACACAAAGAAAGATCTACCAATGAAAACGGAGATACTTTCATAGTATACCCTGAACAAAACCATTATCAGTATACCGAAGCTGAAACAAACATACATGTTGAAAAAGATCAAGTATCGAATGAAACTGTATCAAACAGCATAAGCCATAGAATGACTCAAAAACCAGAAAATCCTGTAATAGATAGAGATATTGTAAACGACAATGTACAGACAGGATACAGTAGAAAACAACAGAGGATAGAATAGAAGAAGATATTGCGAATCTAGAAGAAGAAATAGCGATAGAAATGTCCGCAAAGAGACAAGATATAGAAATAAATCAATACTCGAAAGCAACAAAAGTGAATTACACACAGGCTGAACTGTTGGAGAGATGGAAAGAGTTAGGAAAAGAATTAAAGGAAGTAAATAGTAGACAGTTGACAAGAGGAGAAGAGAATAAAGGAAGAGGACATGTTGAAAGGTTTCAGACAGAAATAAAGACTGATATAACTACAAACGTACGTTCACAGCTATCGAGTCATAAAACATAAACAAAGAGTAGATGAGAGTGTTTTCAAACGAGTAAAAGAAATAGATAGAGACTTGTTAGAGAAACAGAACAGCGGGACAAAACATAGTGTTAGAGTAAAAACAGAACCGAACAAATTAGAGGAGTTACAGAAACAAAAAGACGAAATAGATAGACAGTTAAGGGAAGAAACGTTAGAAAGAGATAGAATCTTATTGAAGGGAAAAACGGAATGGGAAGAGAAAATACGACAAGTATTGAAGAACTATAAAGAAAAGAAAGAGAGAGAACAGATAGAACAGGAGAAGAAGAGAGAAAGACAGAGACAAGAAGAAAGAGAAATTATGGCTCGTATTGAAAGACCAAAATAAGAAGAAAGATAAAAATAGGGGAGAAAAATGAAAAGGGAGAAGAATTACAAAAAAAGGGATTTAAACAATTAGAAGATCAGCGATGAAGGAAAGTTTGAAAGCACGGAACAAAAAGAAGGGGTAATACAAAAAAAAATACATGAAAAAGAAGAGAAAAAGAAAAAAGATTCCAAGAAAAAAACAAAAGTTTCGAAAAAGCAAAATTTGAGAAATTTTTCTCGGAAAACCAAAAACCTTACTATCATTTGAAGGCAATCAGTTCGGGGAATGGAATTGGGAAGAAATTTTGTTTTTTGAAATTGGGTTTAAAAACCCAGATTACCTGAAAGCCCTTTTTAGTTTGGAAATTTTCCCCCCAAAGGAAAAAAAAACAAAAAGGGGTTTACTTCCTTTAAAAAAGCCTGGTGCTTTTGCAAGAGAAATTCTAAGCAAAATAGAATCCGTATCTGGAAATGTAAAAAGTGGAGATTCCCTTATTCATTTTTTCTTTCAGCAGAACAGTCCTTTAAAATAAACTGGAACAGATTGGGGAACAGAATTGAAACAGTTTCTGCAAGTCATAAATAAAGGAGAAGTTGATGAACCCAAAGAAAAGAGGGCAAACAAAAGAAATTTTTGGAGGGGATATTTTCAGAAAGACAAAGAATGCGACAAGATGACTTAAGAGTCTAGCGATTCTTTCGAAAAAATTTAAAGGGGAAAAGGCAAGATTGGAGGGAAAAAGAAATAGATACAGAGAAAAAAATAGGGAAGAAGCAAGTCCAAGTGAAATAACAGACGATAGAACAACACAGCTGAAATATACCAACCAATAAGGGGCTTCAAAAAAAAGACCAAAAATTTGACCTTCTACTTTTAGAAAATGAAAGCCTTTGGGAAAGGGGAAATAAATGATTGAAAAAAAACGTTTAACATTCAGAGGACGCTGAGAAAAGATACAATAGGGTTACTCGCATTTTAAAAAGTTTAACCAAAATTCAGAGGAAAGGGGGTTTTAGAACACGGTAAGAGGTAGAGGGTATTTGAAGTCCATCTCGTCAAAATATAAATAAAACCAAAATTCAACCAAAAGTGAAAAGAATCCCGAAAAAAAACGAACAAAAAAAAAAAAAACCCAAAAAGAAAGACAAAAACCGGGTAAAAAAAGGGGAAACATTTAAACGAGTAGATTTTCTCGTCGCCAAAGGGGAGAAAAGGAGACTTTTATGAACAAAGCCCTAAGAATGATTTATCTGAAAGAATAGTGGGTAATGAAAACGAAATAGAAGTTGAAGGGAAAAAGAACAAATTGGACTTTTTGAAAACCGGGGTCAATGGGTTTTTTAAAAATGCAGTAAAATATTTACAAACAGTTTGACCCTCTACCTCAACATGCCCATAACAAACCCTTTTATTTAGAAATAAACCCGCAGCGAGAGAAACTTTCCCCACAGAGGAAAATTTTGAATAGATATTAAGGATAACATGGGGGTAAAAGCCTATTTCCCTAACTTGTAAATAGATGGAAAAAATTTAAATGAAAATTTGGGCCCCTTTAAAAAACTTTAAAATTAAAACTTTTCACCGAAATTTTCCAAAATTTTTTCCTTTTTTTTTTTGTTTTGGGGTTTGGGGGGGGGGGGGTAGGAGAGAAGAGATAATTGGTATTTAATTTAAAAATTGAAGCCTACGGGGAAAAATATAAATTTTTTTGATTAAAGAAATCTGAACCTTTAGTTTTTAAACATTTTGGGGGTAAAAGCTGCCTTTTTAAGATTCTGATACAAATATCAAAAAGAAATCTAAAATTCTCCATAGGGAAAAGGAGAAAATCATTTTTTTCTAGTTTTCAGGGGAGATAACTCATGAAAAATAAACACAATTATCAGGGGAGGTAATCTAAAGGATTTTTTTGAGAACTTCTGTCACTATATAACTTGTTAATATGCACCTTATTTCTATCGTTTGACATTTTTAAAGCTTACATTATCAAGTTGTATGTACGCTTTTGGTGAAATTTAGGCCAATTACACCATGTTATCCTTAAAATACCATGCCTAACAGACACTGCATTTTATGTTCCCGCTTTAGTAGTGTCTATGACTGATTACAACAGAAAAGTTCCATTAGTAATTGGCACAAATGTTATTAGACAAGCCAGATTAGAACTTAAAGATGAAAGTGATATATCAGAAGCATGGAACAATGCATTTACTTCAATTTATACAACTAGAGCAGTAGAACTACAAAATCAGTCACTTTACAACCATAAGAATCGACTGTAGTGTCAGGTTATGTGAGAAATATGAGATCATGTGAAGCAGTTGTTACAGAACCATCAGACAATGGATATTTTAGTAAAGTCAATGTATGCCCCAGAGTCGTCAAGCTGAACAAACAAGGAAAAACATCAAGGGTTCCTGTTGAAATATTTAATATGTCAGCTAAAGTTATAACCATTCCAGAGAAAGCTAATGTCTGTGAACTACACGAAGTTGATGCTCTCAGGTCAGCTCCCATCAGCCATCCGTCAAATCTCAAGTCCACCAGCAAGTAGCATCTGAAAAAGAAAACATGAAACATGTTAAACAAGTAGATGGAATAAAGTTAGAGGGATCAAAATTATCAGAAGATCTGATAAAAATGTAGGTATATTTTTAAGTAAATGGGATCATATATTCTCGAAAAGCGTCACTGATTTAGGCTCCTGTAATCTGTCAAAACATTAAATAAAACTTGAAACGGAAAAAACATTTAAAGAACCCCATCGTCGCATACCATCGTCATTGTTTCAAGAAGTCCGAGAACATTTGAAAGAAATGCTCGAAGCTGGAGCCATCCGTAATAGTGAAAGTTCATATTCATCAAATATAGTCGTAGTCTGCAAGAAAGACAGCACAATTCGCTTCTGCCTATATTACAGCAAGCTCAATAGTTTGACAATGAAAGATACTTACGGCATTCCTCGCGTTGAAGACACACTCCATCTATTGTCAGGCGCAAACTTTTTCACAAAATTGGATCTTAGAAGTGGATACTGGCAGATAGAAATAAGTGAAAAGGACAAACGCAAAACTGCATTTCAAGTTGGTACACTTGGCTTTTACGAATTTAACCGGATGCCTTTTGGACTCAGCAACGAACCAGCGACTTTCCAGCGTGTGATGGATCGTTGCATGGGTGAAATGAATCTTCTAGAAGTCTAGAAGTACACAACCTGAAGTTAAAGGCATCAAAATGTGATTTTTTTCAATCAAAAGTCACATATTTAGGTCATGTTGTGTCTGAAAACGGAATTTAGACTGATCCTGAATTGATAACTGCTGTCAAGTCGTGGCCAATACCATCATCAGTCAAAGTTGTTAGGGCCTTCCTTTGTTTTACTGGCTGTTACCGTCGATTCATCAAGAACTATGCCAACAAAGCAAGACCTCTTAACGATCTTCTAGTCAGATCTTCTACCACCAAAAAGAGCAAGAAGCAGACAAAAAGCCATAAAGTGAAGAAAACACCGTTTGTTTGGGGCCAACACAACAACAAGCATTCGACAATCTTATTGACGCAATAACACATCCACCTATACTAGCATATGCTGACTACAGTAAGCCGTTCAAGCTTCACACGGACGCTTCTGGAACTGGTCTTGGAGCAGTCTTTTACCAAGAACAAGATGGATACGATCGCGTTATAGCTTATGCTAGTAGAAGCTTAAAACCATCGGAACGTTACTATCCAGCTCATAAACTGGAATATTTGGCACTTAAATGGGCAGTTGTGGACAAATTCCATGACTATTTATATGGTTCTACTTTCGACGTGTTAACTGACAATAACCCATTGGTGTATGTCTTCTCCAGTGCTAAACTTGATGCCACCGGACATAGATGGATGCAGAATTAGCAAACTATAAATGCCAAATTCGTTATAGAAGCGGAAAACTAAATGCAGATGCTGATGGCCTATCACGACAATACATTTACATTGAAGGAGATGAACAGGTTCTTGTATTTCTTGGCATCCTCAAAACCGTTTCATCAACTACCGAAACATCTACTGACGAATCACCAGTGGTTTACAGTTTAGTGGTCCAAGATCCATCTTCATCAACCAGAATTGAACTATCCCAATGTGAAAATATTCCTCCTGTATTTTTTGGAGGTACTGCTTTGACACAACAATATTGGATCAAAGCTCAATCAAAAGAGGATGATTTGTTGTCGGCCATTAAATTCTGCCAAAGCGACAAGTCTCAGAGTGCAGACAAAAGTGAGCTGAGAAGATATTATCCCGTGCGTCACAAACTGCGTCATGAAAGATGATGTTTTAGGTTTTATTCCATAAAGAGATTGTAAATGGTTATGAATGCAATCAACTTGTAGTACCTGAACTTGCACGTCACATCATCTTCCAGGCTTACCATGACGATCTAGGCCATCAAGGTCGTGACCGCACTTTATCCTTGACAAAACAGCGATTCTTTTAGCCAGGCATGGGTGAATACATAAGGAACAGTAAACAGCATTGTGGGCTATGTATAAGGAGAAAGACTTTACCTACCAAAGCCGCAGAAATGGTTCCAATCACATCTTCAAGTCCCGTGGAACTAGTGTGCATAGATTACCTCTCCCTAGAAAAATCAAAAGATGGCTATGCGAATATTTTTGTCACAGGGTGAGAAAAATGTGCAGCCAGACCGAGACACGAACCCGGGGCCTCGGAATACCGTTCCGATGCTCTACCGTCTGACCTATACATTTTCTCCCCGTTTAATATTCAGGTCATATACCGTGACATACTCCCCCGCTATATGAAATTCGTCCTCGAATTTCTAATGGGATAGAGAACAAGGTAAATATGATCTCGGAGTATATTCAGTCACGGTCCTATGGTTGACGCCAAATGTCACAGGGTGAGAAACATGTGCATCCAGACCGAGACTCGAACCCGGGGCCTCGGAATACCGTTCCGATGCTCTACCGTCTGAGCTACCTGGCCACCTACACATTTTCTCCCCGTTTTAATATTCAAGTCCTATACCGTGACATTCGTATCAAAGGCAAACTTCTCGAAGAAACAGCAAACAAGGATATATATAATATCTTTGTTTCTTCAAAACTTACAAAATCATATATACATAAATACTGGGAAGATATTCTGTCCTGTGAAATTAACTGAAATTCATTTTACTATATTTTGAACAAATGTAATGTTGACAACAAAATAAAACAATTCAAATATAAAGCCACAGAATACTCGCAACTAATTCACCTTGTTTAAATCGAACATTGAAAGTAATCCTTGTTGCAAGTTTTGCAACGAATTCGAAGACTATGACCATTTTTTCCTCAGTTGCAAATACTTAGATTCATTCTGGTCTAAAATTGACACAACTTTTAGAAAATGTGGAATAAATAAATCTTTTAAAAATTTAAAAAGCGTAATAATTGGTTATAAAATAGAACTTAATGAGTATAATGACATTAATCTACAATTAAACACAATTTCATACTGTATATATAAATCATATGTTTGAGGGGAAGAAGAATGAAACATCTGAACATGTGGAACATCTTATATACCGATATTTTAATACTTACCAAGTTTCTCGAAAATAAAAATGTATAAGCATACGTTCCTAAAATACATGTACTGTTAGACATTTCTGACATAAAAAGAAACAACTTAAGTAGAAGAATTATGAATATAGCTTTTTGTTGTTGTTTTTTCTTTAAAAAGTATGAACTGTAATTTGTAATGCTTCATTTGTGTTTTGATGTATATTGTTAAAAACATGCATGTTTAAATGTAAGAATGTCAATAAACGGGCTGTCGTTTAAGCAGTTCCAAAACAAAAATTCATTGGCCGATAACTTTGCTGACTTTCCATGGCAAAAATCTCAAAAATACGTCAATCTCTACGCGAATACCAAAACTTCAACCTCAAGTAAGGGATTTACACAATTTAGATAACTTTACTGAATTGACTCAAGATGAAGGAAAAAACGTACTAGTTAACTAAAATCTCCGTCTTCAGAGCTAGATATTTTGCCAAAGTATATTCTGGAATCCTATGTAGACGAACGTCACCCTAGTATCACTAATTACAGCAAGGTGTTTTTCATGTGAAATACAAACAAACTGTTAAGGGGGTTTGCGGGTGTCCGACCACAGTTGATGGTTCAGAATGCCTTATGAGGGCCCCGTGCTAAGTTTGAGGTAACCTCGTGGGTTTAATCTCACCAAATTCTTTAACGTGTATTTTAAGAATATATATCCCTATATGTATGCATACCGCTGACACGTTCTTATATATTGTAATTTAGATATTTGCAGTATTTGCGTTGTCAATTAATTTCGTATTTTTTTGTCAATTACTGACGTATTTTTCCATACTATGAGCAGTTGTATCGTTTTATAATTGATACACTGGTATAGGATTGGAAGATTTTACTAAGAAAACAATATCCTGATGAAAAAGCGCTTTCGACCCGAAGGTCTTCTTCGGTTGCTATAAAATCTAAATCCTACGTTAGTAGAATCTTCTGAATCTGTATTCTTTTATCATTTATAATTCATAATGGATTCACGTAAGATTTTATTAAAGCCTACTATTGTGTTAATGCTCTGTCAGGGTACGTTCCTGAATTTCCAGGTGAAACCTGGTGTAAATGAGCTTCGCTATGTACGAGGTAGGTTCTCGTTATTTTGTATAGCGTGTAAAAATAAAATAGTAGTAAAGGCTTTTTAGTATTGTTAGTAAGATCTAACAAACAATAGATTTACTATCTAAGGTAGGCTTTAAAGAATAGTATTAGCCAAAATGATTTAGCTAGTACACAGTCTACATTAAAATATAGAACTGCCTTTGCTAAAACAAGCAGGTCTTGAACTACAGCTTTCCAACTATAGCGCTGTGAGTAACTTTGCCTAAGAACCAGTCTGCATATTGGAAATATCACTCCTGTGAATCAGCGCTATTTCGGTAAGTTAATGATCTTCTAAGTGGTAAGGAGAAATAGGAAGTAACGGTCCTTATTGCAATTGACTTAAGTGTGGCATTTGATACTGCCGACCACGACATTCTGCTAAATGTCCTAAAAGCACAGTATTGTGTCTGTAAAACAGCTCTTCAATTGGTAGACACCTACTTACGGTCTCGTACTTATAACGTTAATATCAACAATGTATATTAATCAGGCCGCCAGCTTGAATATAGTGTGCCCCAAAGCAGTTGCCTTGGTCCACGGCTCTTTCTCACCTATGCTCGAACTCTTTTTGATCTCATTCATAAATCCATATCAGTCTACGGTTTTGCTGATGGTCATATAGCAAATAAAAGCTTTCGTCCCATATCTGCTTCCGTAGAATCACAAGCGGTGGAACGGTGCGCAGTTACAATCAATGATCTTGATGAATAGAAACAAACTTAAAATGACTTTTTCAAAAACTGAATTTATCTTGTTTGGTAGCAGGTGTGAAATGAACGAATTCGATTACTGTAAAAGTCTCACATTTTGCGGGTCTTTTTTTTTTTCGAGAATTTCCGATTTCCGAATTTTTACATATATATAATTCTTAAACATATTAAGACAGCAATTTTAGCCAGACAGATCAATTCTCGAGACGGTTCATTCGCAAAATTTCACGAAAATAAAAACCTCGCGAAAAAATAGACTTTTACAGTAACATAGCTAGTGATGATATCAAACGTGAAAGTACAATTAGATATCTTGATCAAACCTTGAACTTTGAAGGTCATGTTAATTGCAAATGTCATACAGTCATGTTGAAATACCTACGAATTAAGAACATCCGAAAATATTTAACCAAAACAGGCACTGAAATTATGTGCAAAATTTGTCCTTAACAGTAGGAAATTTGACAGTTCCAAACGAGTATGTATGACTTACTTTGTTTGCCGGTGATAGCAAGGATTGAGGTTAAGGTACTTGCTTTTATGTTAGCTGTCACATTGGCAGAGCACCTACATATTTAACAGAACTGCTTACAGAATTTTTTTTGAGATCGTCAGAAAATTCTGAATGTCGTTATGTTGTTCCATACAAGTGCAAAACATTTAATGACAGAAGTGAATTACCATTAATAGCATTACGCAAAATTAAATCACTTGATACATTAAATAAATCTAAAGACACTGTATTTCAGAGACTTCATAGCATTGTGTTAAAGTTTTGATGATTGTTTTATATTCGATAACAGCAGAAATCATAATAAAACTAAAGATGCTATATTGTCACCAGAGCTAAATTAAATATGGTCAGAATGTTTAATTCTATAAAATATTTGCCAAAATTGAAACTGGGTCATAGGGTCAAAAACTAGGACACTACGCAAAATTATAGAAAAACCTTGTTAACATTCAAAAAGCAATATTTTCTACCTGAACTATATGAAACAAGGTCAGAATTATCGTCTTTATGAAACCTTGGCCTGTTTTGAAACTGAACAGTTTGGGTTTAAAAGGTAGGTCACTGTTTCAAATAATAGAAACACATCGTTAACTCTCTAGAGGACACTGGTTAAGTTAACTGCCAGTCGTAACACGACTAAAATACTGTTGAAAAACGGCGTAAAACCTAAAACAAAGAAACAAACTGACTCAGACACAGACATATGCCAGTCTGCCCCAAACTCAAACAGATACATTACCAATCTGCCATATACTCAAACAGATACTTGTACCAGTCTGCCTCATACTCAGACTTAAACTAGTCTGCCTCAGACACGGACATATACTAGTCTGCCTCATATTCAAACAGATATATATACCAATCTGCCTCATACTCTAACAGATACCAGTCTGACCCATACACAGACATATACCAGTCTGCCTCATAGTCAAACAGATACATTACCAATCTGCCATATACTCAAACAGATACTTGTACCAGTCTGCCTCATACTCAGACATAAACCAGTCTGCCTCAGAAACGGACATATACCACTCTGCCTCGTACTCAAACAGATACATGTACCAATCTGCCTCATACTCAAACAGATACCAGTCTGACCCATACACAGACATATACCAGTCTGCCTTATACTCAAATAGATACATTACCAATCTGCTACATACTCAGACAGATACATGTACCGGTCTGCCTCATACTCAGACATAAACCAGTCTGCGTCAGACACGGACATGTGCCAGTCTGCCTCATACACAAACAGATACCAGTCTGCCTCATACTCAAACAGATACCAGTCTGCCTTATACTTAAATACCGTATAGCGGGTTATTTCTGCGGGGGTAATATTTCTGCGTTTTTGCGGTCCTTCGGTAGAATCGCAAAAATATTTCCAGCAGAATATTCATCCAACAAAAATTTAAAACGCAAAATCGAGCCAGAAAACATTTTAGAGAATGCTGATGTTGTGAAACTATCTTTCAAGATCAAATGCATTAAACAGTACACTGACAACATTCGCAATTCAAAACGAACTTCAGCCCGGAATACCTGCCTTTCAAGCACCTGAAATTATTTTGAACCACTCACCTGCTTGTAAAATCACTGATGTTTGGAGCTTGTCATGCTACATATCGGAGGTATTTTCAGAAGAGAAAGTATGGCCTCTAGAGGGAGATTCTCTGAAGGAAATCGCAAAACCAATAGAAAAGAAGGAAACACCATACAGTCTCAGAATATTGTTGGGAGATCAGGCTATTCCAAGAATAGTCGTGACCTGAATTACAACAGTGCAGAGCGCCCGGCAGCTGTTGAATTTATTTAAGAATTGCAGATATAACCCAGTTGTATAAGCTCAAATGAGCTTAGTCGCATGTTAGATTTAATGATGTCTCATTGTTGATTGAAATTGTATGTGATTTTTAGCTCACTTGAGCCAAAAGCTGAAGGTGAGCTTTTGTGACCACTCCATGTCAGTCTTCCGACAAAATATCTTCTTCTTCAAAATCACTGGGCAAATTTACCCCAAACTTCACAAGAATGATCCTTGGGTGGCCCCCTTTCAAAATTGCCCAAAGAATTGAAATCAATTTAGAACTTTGGTTGCGATAGCAACCTAAAGGAAAATCTTTAAATACCTTCTTCTAGGAAACTGTCAGCTTGATTTGAAAATAATTTGTAGGAATGATCTTTGGATGACTCTCTACAAAAATTGCCCAAGCCATTCCATTTCGACAAAAGCATGGCCGCCAGGGGGCTGGGCTTATTTTTCCTATATGTCTCTATAGCAAACTTCAAAAAACTTCTTCAAAACCACTTGGCTGATTTACACCAAACTTCAAAGTAATGTTCTTTCGGTGGCCTTCTTTCAAAATTTCCCGAAGAATTGAAACCCATGCTGAACTTGGTTACCTTGGCAACAGAAAGGAACTTCTTTAAAATTGATCTTCTCAGAAACTATCGGCGAGGTCTCAGGATTATTTTGTAAAATGATCTTTGGGTGACTCTACAAAAATATCCCAAGCAATTCTATTTCGGTAAAAAACATGGCCACCAGGGCGCGGGGCTTATTTTGTCTATATGGCTGTATTGTAAACTTCAAAAACCTTCATCAAAACCACTTGACAGATTTACACCAACCTTCACAGATATGTTCCTTTGGTGGCCCTGCAATTTTCAATAAGCTTTTGAGGTTCATGAAATTTGGTCATAATGTTTGTCTTGATGAAATCTAGGTTAAGTTGAACTATAGGTCATCTGGGGTCAGAAACAAGGACAATCGGTGAAATCAAAGAAAACCTTGTATATGCAGTAGTGGCTACATTTTACACTGGATCTTCCTGAAATTCAATCAGAATGTTTGTCTTGATGAAATCTGTGTCAAGTTCGAATATGAGTCAGCACGGGTCAACAAATAGGTCACCTGGTGAAATCAATATAAAACCTTGTGTATGCGATACGGATTGCATTTTACACTTGTTCCTTTTTTTACATATTTAAAAATTGTAAGCATTGTACTTTCTTACTTGAATATCTTAACTCAACTTTTTTGGTTAAAAACCCCAGGGCGGTTACAGATTAGTTACAGATTTTGCCGATGTCGGCCGGTACAGTAAGCCCAAACCATCCCTTATGCCTGATGTAGATTTTACTCTTCGCATTTTTTCTCCTTGGAAGTACATTATTAAAACTGATCTTAAAGTGCTTTCTACCAAATTCCACTTTTCAAGGATTCTATGAAGTACTGTGGTGTTGCTACACCATTTGAAGGCGCAAGGGTCTATACTCGCACTGCTATGGGTATGCCAGGGCCTGAGGCAGCATAAGAAGAACTCACGTGTCAAGTTCTGGGTGACTGCCTTCAGGATGGCATTGTTGCTAAGTTGGCTGATGACATATATTGTGGTGGTAACAGACCCGATGAGTTGTACACAAATTGGAAACGTGTCCTTGCAGCCCTTCACACGTCCAGTTTGAGATTGTCACCTTCCAAAACTGTTGTCGCTCCTACTTCAACATCGATTCTAGGTTGGACATGGTCAAATGGTATCATCATTGCAATGCCCACCGTATTTCTGTACTGTCCTCTTGCCACCTCCTACAACAGTACGTGGCCTGAGGTCATGCATAGGTGCTTACAAAGTGCTTGCAAGAGTTATACCTAATTGCTCCTCTATACTTGTCCCACTTGACGATACAATTGCAGGCCGGCCTTCACAGGAAAAGCTTGAGTGGACTGATGACTTAAATGTACAGTTTGCGACCGCTCAAAAACATATAATGACGCATAAGGCTATCATACTTCCTAGGGCTTCAGACCAATGAGGTTACGGATGGATCTGTTGTCAGACGTGGCATAGGGGTAACTCTTTATGTGACAAGAAACGACAACTTTCTCACTAGCCGGCTTCTTTAGCGCTAAGTTAAGAAAGCACTAAGTTACGTGGCTCCCTTGCGAAATTGAAGCGCTTGCAATTGCCGCTGCAATAAAACATTTCAGTCTATATATTGTTCAGTCTAAACATAGGTCATGTATTTTGACAGATAGCAAGCCATGCGTACAGGCTGTTGAGAAACTCTTCCGTGGAGAGTTTTCTGCCAACCCTAGATTGACATCGTTTTTGTCATTAGGTAGCCGGTACAGTCTTAACATTAGGCATTTAGCAGGATCCGCAAACATACCATCAGACTTCGCAGGACGCAATACCCCAGACTGCAGAAAACCGCACTGTCAGATCTGCTCTTTTATAATTGAAACAGAAGATTATGTTGTCAGATCGGTTCAGGTGAATGACATTTTGAATAATTTGTCCAATTTACCGTTAACTACGCTTTCTGCATGGTCAGATATCCAGTCTGAATGCCCGGATCTTCGCAGGACTCATGCTCATCCTAAATAAGGCACTCGTCCTTCGAAATAACTGACTAATATTAAAGACGTTAAACGTTATCTTAATTTGGTCTCAATCGCAAAGGATAATCTGTTGGTGGTACCGAAAAATGATCCGCTTACACCATACACCTTACACCGTAGTTGTACCGCGCTCAGTCATTGATGGACTTGTGACAGCACTTCATCTAAATCTTAATCATCCAACCAAGCATCAAATGCAACTTGTAATGAAAAGGCACTTTTATGCTCTGGACATGAATAAAGTCATTTATCGCGTCTGTGAATCGTGTCATACCTGTGCATCATTGCAGAAGTATCCAGCTACCCTGAATGAACAGTCAACGACACCTCCACCAGAAGTTGTTGGAATTTCTTTCGCGGCTAATGTTTTTAAACGGAACAACTGATACTTGTGCTTCGTGAAACTGCGAGCTCTTATACCGCAGCTTGTATAATGGAAAATGAAAACCATGATACACTCCGAAATGCTTTGTTGAAACTAATCCTCGGGTTACATCCACTTGAGGGTCCATATGCTGTTATCCGATATGACGCAGCTCCAGTGTTTGTAGCTTTGCGAGACGACGAAACACTCAAATCTCTCAGAATTGTGCTTGAAATTGGTTGTGTGAAAAATGCTAATAAGAATCCTGTAGCAGAAAAGGCAATTCTTGAATTTGAAAATGAACTACTCCGTCATGATCCGTCTGGTGGTCCCGTTACAGAATTGGGACTTTCAATTGTTATTGCAAGACTGAATTCGCGCATTAGTAATTGTGGTTTATCATTACGTGAACTGTGGACTCAACGAAACCAGTTTACAAATGAACAGTTACCAATATCTGATAGAGATGTTATTTTAAGTCGGCATGAAAACCGTCTCCATATTCATCCCTACAGTGAAAAATGAAGGGAGATAAGCCTTCGACATGTCAAGAGTTATCAGTGGGCGATATTGTTTACCTTGTTTCTGAGAAAAACAAGCTTAAGGGTCGGGACAGATATCTAATCGTCTCTATTGAAAATCCATGGTGTTACGTTAAGAAATTTTCTGGATCACAGTTAAGAGCAACATCGTATAAAATAAAACTTAGCGAGTGTTACAGAGTTCCAAGTCAGTTTAGTGAGTGTATACCTAATCAAGTAAAATATGAAAGTAATGATGATCTTAATGAACCTGAAGGCACGGTATCACCAATTATTAACATTCCAGACACTCTTTCTTGTCCGGCATATGAACCACAAATGATCCTGTATAAAATGAAAGTGATTTGTTGAATTTGTCTACGGAAATTGTTGATGAGTCTGATCAAATTGTAGTGATTCTAATGTTGAACTCTCTTACCACAGTAATACAAACGAAAGGCCACAAAGGGCTCGAAAACCTCCAAGTTATCTAAATGACTATGAGTTATCTTAATATCACATGACAATATGTATGTAATGTATGCACATTTTCATTAGTTGGTATGAATATTAATCTGCAGTTATTATGCCTTTTGATTTAACAGGTTATTGTTTTTATAATGTTAATTTTGCTTAAAACTAACCATTTACTCAGAAGATGCTTGACCATTTAATTTCATAGGAGACATATATCATTACTTGTACAACTTCGATTTCTGTGTTTGATAAAGTTAAAAGTTGTTATTTATATATTTTGATTCCTTGGTTGTAATATCTCCACTAGTTAGTTCTTTTATTACAGATAATCTAGGTTAATGGTGATTAATACTAAAGATGATACAAGATGATTTAGGTAAATGGTCACTACTAGATCTATTTCTTGTCAGATACTACTTAACTGGGCGGATCTGAATTAAACTTGGCCAGAATCCTAGTTGGCTAAGTTAAAACGGGGTCACTACGTCAAAGACCAAGTTCATATTATTCTTGACATTAAAAATGGTTTCCACTAAAAACGTGGAGAGCCATTTTACCTAGGACTTCATGATTTTAGGGTCAGTGAGTCAAAAGTCAAGATCGCTGTGACCTGGACATTGAAATTGTAACAGTTTTGAATTTAACAGATTTTTGTTAGTGGGAGACAACTCAAATTTAGTATTGATTTATACTGTTCAAGGTTTACCTGTTGAGGACAATAATTACTCCTTGTCTGTTTTTAACTGAAATATGCTGAGTAGACCCTTCTTGTGTTTTTTTTTTCTTTTTTTTTTTTTTGGTTGAATGTGTTTTTAGTCACATGACATTATGAACTGAAAAAGATGGGGAAAATGTTGACCTTTTAGCATTTAGCCAGTTACGTTTATGTAAAGCAGACATGTTATACATTGAAAATGTTTTTACTCAGTAACGCCAGACCTATTTCACATAGGACCTTGAAAATTTACAAGCATGTTAGTCTTAATGTGTAGATTGATTTCAAGTGGTCACTAGGTCAAAGGTCAAGGTCACAGGGACCTTAACATTGAAACATTTTTCCGCGCAATAACAGGAGAATTATTTCACTAGGACCTTTAATCTTCATAGGTTTATTGGTTTTGATGTGTAGATGACCCCTATGGAGTTTAGGGTTACTGGGTCAAGGTCAAGGTCACAGGGACATGAACATTTAAAATTGATTCCGCTCAATTACTAGAGAACCATAGAACCTGTATTCGGATTTTGTGGTTGGCGCCAAGATCCCTCTGAGATCTCTTGTTCGTGTGAAAGTCCAGCTAAAATAGATGTGTTTGTAAAATAAGGTTTGAGGAAATAATAGGTTTTAACTCATAACACCAAACTTTCCCTTGTACTTGTACAAAATGGTAATTTTCCAAATACTACTTTTCTTATTTTGACTTTTTAAGGAAAGCATATTGCATACATAAGTTATTTCCCTTTCACTGCCAAAATATCAACCAACATCAACAATATAAGGGAGATTACTGTCAAGAAAGGAACTATTCCTTATTAGTCCGATTTCTTTATTTCAGAAGCACCAGCCTCAAATATTCATACGGCATTATCGTTCACTTAACACATTAAATGCACAACAACGTAAAATTCACTTTTCAAACTGTTACCCAAACTACACTAAGTACAGTAAAATACGCATAATACCACTTTAATAATTTAAAGAATATTTGTTGCTTCATTATACTAACAACCTTAACTCTTTGCCGAATATCTTTTCACTCCTCACAGACCATTTAATTGCAAAGATGCGTCTAAGAGAACAACCTTTTCGTTCACTGTGTAAATCAACCAAACATATTCACGTAGTAATAGAATTATACTGCATGTCCCAAGTTTGATAATTTTGGCACACCTTTAAAGGCAGTATGTTAGACCAACACAAACCATTATGTTCAGAAGTGTACATGCGCTTGCACAATTGATTATGGTTACTGACTGATACATTTTTTAAGACTCCACGAGAAAGGAAAACTGAGCTTAAGGCATTGATTTTTTCCTGTAGAACAATTTCCCAAATACTATTTATAGAACGACCACTAGCACTTCTAAGGTAATGTTAGTCAATTTTCATTGTTGTCCATTTCGTCTATAAGTTTTAACATATTTGTATACGACTTGCAAGGTCTTCTTCCGCATTTACACTAACAGAGCAGTTTGAGAACTAGTTCACACTAAAGTTTAAAATATTAAATCTTGCAATTTCAAATAGTTTATGGATTATTATTTTGTGATACTTAAGTAATGGTATTATAAGTGGAGAGAGGATGGGAGACGTACGAATTAATAAGACTATAGCTAATGATTGTGTTACAAATTATACATCTATTATATAAAATTTCCAAGCTCTAAAATGATGTTCTAAGTTGTAACTTCTAAGTTCCAAGTTGTTAGTTCTACATTGTAAATTGTAAGTTCTAACTTCTAAGTTCCAAGTTGTGAGCAATCGGTCCTTGTACGGCCCTTACAATGTCCAGTTCCTGAAACTACATACAAAAAAACCCATTTTAATAATCATTTTCAAATAACCATTTTCATACACTGACAGAGTATATTAGAAGCAAGTTTAGGCTTGAATTCACGTTTCACGGCGAGGGATTGGCCATGTCTAACATGGCTCTTGTTTAAATACTGATCTTATACACAAGTGTATCATCCATTAACATATGTAATTACCAGTATGCAAAATGTCATTAAATGTCAGGAAAGAAATACATGTACGTAATTATTTCAGCGTTACATGAGCAAATCGAGGGTAAATGATATGATAATATGAACCGAAATAATACGCCAGAGTACAGCTTATGTACGCCTTATATGTAACGCTTAACACTTAACAGTTTTAGAATAATTTGATTTCAGTCAATAAACAAATTGTTAAAACTGTCCAAAAATATGAACTTGCCGCCAGTTTAACTAACGATCAAACAATTTAACGACTGGCTTACTTTACCGTTCATCTATGATATTAGCTAAATTCATATGAAATACAAACTGTTAGATATATGTTTATAAATATTTATCTAACAAGTGTTGCGCTTGTGATGTATACAAAGCTGAAGCTTCTTCTACATCCGTAGGTCTTACATGGTCCAGAGACAACAGCTGAAACAGTTCTTTTGTTTATGTCTGAATATTGCTGCTTTTGTTTTCCATACAACTCCATGAATATCTCGATATCCTTAACGTTATGACCAAAGTCGTGTTCGCCATATATTTCAGGTACAAAGAACATAACATCTGGCATTCCACATGGATTATCAGAATGCTTCTGAGCTCAAATAATGGACATTCCATGTTGTGCAATCATATCGAGTTCTACTTGGATTAAATCCATGAAGCAATAGATTTATCTCAAACATTCAATGTGAAACCCTGTTTGTTATATCAAGAACATTCGCATCCACCATGTCCTTAAAATACGAAATCCACCAGTGAACACCTTGTCTACGCAATATTCTCCACCTAGGTTCTATGCGCTGGTTAGATACACACTTTTCCCATATATAAAGCTTTTAAGGTTGAATGCGCCTAATTTGAAGTTGTTTGGTTCCGTTTCGAAATTTTGTTTAATGTAAAATTCAGCATATTCCTCATAGAATGCGTATTTTGCATTTTTGATATTTCTGTAACTTTTTTTCTACAAACCTTCAGACACGACCATTGACGTCCATTTTTGACGAACCATGATTTCACGTCCGTCAGACTGTTTTCGTAAATCGTTCTGGTCAGTCAAGTATCGATTTGCTTGTTTCTCATCATATTTTCATTTAAAAATGTCTTTGAAATGGTGTATAATTTATGGAGATTATTTAAACGTTGAAGTCGACATTAAAGTGACGCCAGAGCGACAAATTAGGACGTTTAGTTTTGAATAAAATGTTTGCGTTAATCTTGTCTCACGTAAAACCGAAACGATAGAATTTGGCAAAAAACTAACATGATGATGAAAACTTTATTTTCTGTCAATTGAAGGAATAAAATGATTGGGTCACCGAATTCATTTTCGCGTTAAATTACGTTACGCTACCCCTAACCCCAAATCACAAGATAGCGCAATTGAGTATTTTTTTTCATGTATCTCCTTTTAGGATAAACTCTACTATTTTATTTTTCCTAGTAAAATTAAATCAAAATAGCCTTTAAAACTCTATTATATTAGCGAAATAATTTTTGTGTAGAACTCAGATTTTAATGTTTAGATTATATCTAATATATGAGAGTGCGACAAAATCAACACCCCATTACCCTTTGCGCTGAATTACATTACTCTACACCTACCCCAGATAAAAATGCGTAAATAAATGGATTTTCTGATCCTCGTGATCAAGACAAACTCATTTTTAACCTATTTTAAGTAGAATTTAATCAAAAGAGGCCTTTACAAGTATTAATGATTTCATTCAAGTGAAATGATTTATCTCGCAAGTTAATAATAATACATGGACACTCATGCATCGATGCGCATTACATTGTTAACATTTGCAAAAATAAATAACGAAAAAACGACAGAATCAAGTGAAAATCCTTTATTTGAATTATCTCAACCTTTTTAATTTTAATAAGTACCTTTATAGAATTCAGTCACAGGCCGCTATGTCCGTGACATATTATCTATGCGTAAAAATTGTTACATAAAGAATTTTATGCATTTAATAGCACTGAGTCAAACAAATATAGGCCTACATTATAAATATATGCCATAAATATCTTATTAGTTAATATAGGTGTCTTCTTAATGAAGCAGATTCGAATGACAACAAGTATTCAGAAAATAATACTGGTGTAAACAGAACCTGGCCAACCTCGGCACAGTACGAAAAAAGTAAAACGTAGGTGAAAATGAGAAATATTCATTTTAACATAACACATAACTCGGAAAAAAGTGCTAATACAACTTTTAAAAATTTAGAAAGCCTTTATGTAATTATAACATCATGTTCGAGTAAACATTATTTTATCTAACTTTATTACAAATTTTACGTTTTAGAAATATTTCGATTGTTTGGTGAGTAGTTGGGCACCCGGATTTCGATTAAAGTGCATCCTCTTGAAAAACCGCGGGAAAACAAAGTATATCTGTTATACGGAGGCTGATGCTCTAAAAAGGTTGATTTATTTAGCAACTTGGCTAGATAGAAACACTATCCTTTACAAATATTCGAGATGTGTGTAAAAATGTTATCCTTGTATTCATAGACACGTAATAGAAACATATTCCATACATAATATTGTTTCCTAATATTAGAAACATAGGAGTAGTATAGGGGTCTCTTTGGCGCCACGACTGCGCATGTGTGAGAATGACGTCATGCGCGGCGGCCATATTGAATTCTATTTTTAGAGTGACATCATCTTTCTATTTTAAGAATGACTTCACAATGTTATAAATAGAAACGATCATTATAAATCTATTTTAAGACTGTCAGACTAAAAAGGACTTTATGTTCTATGAATAGAAAATGTCTCCCAGAAGTACTCGAACTCCATATTATCGGCGCAACCATATTATCGGCGTAATCCCTTTTCGCGGAATTTCCCAACGTTTGCGCCCCCTATATGCGAGTACCGTATGCAAATCAGTGACCGGAAGTTCACGCTTGAACAACTAGCAACATTTTTGCAAAAATGTCACGTCTACTGGTAAGTTTATTTATTTTCAGTATCTTTATACTTACAGATCATGTTTTTCCATTGTATCCAAACTTATTATTCCCAAAAATAGCTGTTTTACCCGGAAAAATAATGTAAGCAGTTCAAGTGAAAAAATGTCGTTTGGCATGACGTGACTCTGCTCGATTTTCTTTCTATGGAACGCTGCTACCGTCTTCTTTTCAAGTGTAATACAATTCATGGATAACAGAGAATGATAAATAATGAAAAGCTGTGCATGTTCTTAACAGTAACGCAGTGACTGAAGATTTTTTTAGTCTAACCTTGAGCATTAGTGAAAAATGCAACGCTGCTTACATCCATCACTGATTTTAATTGCACAAGTAGTTCAGTACTTGTAAATTTTCTGTACTATTATTGTACAACTTCCAGAATTTATAAAGTTATTTAAGTCTTGTGAGTTCTTTTTTATTGTATTTCAGAAT